>NC_092206.1:59076910-59129368 GCF_043381705.1 Parasteatoda tepidariorum | reverse complement strand
ATGAGCCGCTCAGAAGCCAATGCGGTTAAGTCCATTTTTTGATATTTTCTGATTTTTGGAAATTTTGATGAAATAAATAATAATCTTCTTAGTTATTAAAGGATTTACTCGTTGGTTACTTTTTTCTAGGTTAGACAGCCCTTTTTTTAATAGCTTCTGAATATATTGTATAATAATTTCAGAAGCCATTGTGAATAAGTCCACCTTTTATCAATATTTTTTTACATAAACTTTGAAATAAAAATTAAATTCTTCTTCTTCTTTCGATATTTGTTGGTAACACTGAAAAACAAGAAATTCATAGTAACTGATACGGCAGAGAAATTTGGTAGGAAGGTAGTGTATACCCTCTGATTTGCATACTGAAACAGATTTTCGAAATTTTAATTAATTTTTTTATTATTCCATTCTTTGTGTGTTTTTCGAGGAATCGAAAAAAAAAAAATGAATCGGGGAATCGAAAATCATCAAGTTTGAAAGAATCGTCATAGAATTTTTATTTTTTTAATTTGATCATTCTGTCTCAATGTATCGAATTATTTGCTGCCGCTTTAAAACCAAAGTTTTTCATATTGAAAACTGAAAAAATCTTCACCCAACAGATGCAATCTGTATCAATAGTTATAGATTTTATTTGTTAACAGAAAAACTGTATCTTTTGACTTATTTTATCATTTTTCTAAAGTTAACAAGGAAATTCAGTTGCAAATCAAAGAAAAATAATTACTGTCTGTGTTGCTTGCTTCTGTAGATCAATTCAAAATGGTCCTATCAGCTCGTCAAATTTTAACTTTGTTAGCATTTGAAGAGCATTTCAGCAGGCGGTAAATCGACGTACATGTTTTTTTTTTTTAAAAAAAACTAAAAGTTTAACAGTTAATAGTTCTTGAACTAATATAATCGAAACGTAAATTTTTTTTTATTCCAGCGAAATCCTTGTACAGTTTTCTACACACCTTCGCAATTCACAAACTTTCAAGGTCTTGTAAATTTTTCGAGGCAAAATCGAATGTAACGGAAAGCAAAAATTGAGAAAATTTTTTTCGAAAAAAGCACTTAAAATTGCAAATTAGAATTTCGAAAAAAAAATAAATAAATCTGTGTTAAGTTGATAAGTAAATATGAAACTTTCAACATTTCAAATTTTAATTCTGTTTACATTTCTGCGATCCTTAGAGCGACCGGTATGATATTTTTTACTACAAGCTTAATAGTTAATAATTCTTGAACTAATTATTGAACGTTAAATTACTTTATTGCATCGTAATCTCTGCAAGTGTTTCTGCACACTTTAATAATTTCAAGTTTTTAAGTCCTATAGTTTTTACGAAACATACCAAAAAGTAACGTAAAGCTGTAATCGGTGGCTTTTACGATTTTTCAATGAATAGAGATAATTTAATTGTATGCCTTTGAACAAAATATTTGAAAACTTTAACCGAAATTAAAGCAAAAAAAAAAAAAACCCAACATTTTTTTCTTTAAATGAATTATTTTGCTTAATAAAATTTTACTTATTTTACAATCAACGAAAGTAATGTTAACTTATTCAGCTCATTTATATATAATGTAACAAAAATTAAAACACTATTTTTCAGAGGCCAACAAACTTCAACCTGATTTTTAGAGCGTTTAAGGCTCATCGTTACTGGACGTTTTTATATAAAAACATTTATTTGAATAAACTATTAAAACTATTTCAACAAAACCTAGATAAGATGAAGAAAATACAGTTTTATTTGTTTATTTTCTGGAGATGTACTGAAAAAAAGGGCTTTCTCTTGGTATAAAAATCTTCGACCGTCAAATTACAGGTAAGAAAGTGCGATAAATTTGAACTTGAGGTAGTCATCCGTGGTAATGACCCACTGTGCCGAGACAGTGCATTGACCTTAAGATCGACCAAAATCAAGGTCTTAAACTTCTTTTTCTTTCTTCAGGGGGTGAAGCTTGTGTTTACCTTGATATTCTCACGCGGTCCCTTGTCTTCCGGTTTCCAACTACTTTACTGGCCACTCTACAAATTTCATAATCATTACGGGACAAGGTTCTCGTCTTGAAAGGAACTGGTGAGTATATTGGTTCGTTTTGTAATAATTTCTTCATGAGTTAATCATAGGGTTCGTTATGTTCAACGCTTTATGACTCATTTAATTGGTCCTCATGAAACAGTTATGAAATTATAGATTTTTGAAAGATTTAATTTTTTTTCTGTCGTTATGTTAATTTATTTTAAATTGCTTTTCGTATGTAGAACTAGTTTAAAATTATTTGGAATTTTTGAAGGATTATTTTATTTTAAAAAACCAGTCTTATTTCGCCGACCATTCGAAAAAACGAAAATGTGGCGAAAGTAATGTCCAGACTCAAAAGTTTTTGTTTACATTTATTTGGTTCGTTAGGAAATTTTTCTTACGATAATAATAATAATAATAATTCTGTGATTATTTCAATTAACTTATTATTCTGCATTGAGAAATATTTAAGTTGATAATATTTTGATTCTTTTGATTATATTATTGTCATTAAAAATTGAATTTTTTTTGTTTTTGTTTTGGCAAGAAAAAAAATGACTCAATAATTTTCTTTGAAACCAATTTCATGACTAAAAGGTTTTGTTTTAACTAATTTGGTCTCCAAAACTTTTAAATTATTAATTGTAAATAGTATTTATATATTAACGGAAATAATAAAAATAAATTATATGTAAAAATGATTACAACTTAGCGAATAAATTCTCTCTATATTTTTTTATAATGTTACCGTTGAAAATGAATAATAAAGAATGAATAAAGTTTCATAAGATTTTAGAACGTAATTTAAATTAAAAATTTCTTCAACGAAGTATTTAGTTACATTATTTATAATTTTTTTAAAGGTATCTAATTTAAATCGATAAATATTTATGTATCAAGAACTTTTAAGGAATTGTGTTTAACCACAGATTTGTCATTAGGAAAGGACAGGCCACCATGGAATACTTTACACTATAGAACAAAAACAAAAACTTTGTACATATTTACACGGTGAAAAAAGCAGTTGCCACCATTTTTTGTGTAAAGATAAATTTAAAATTTTTATAGTTCGTGAAGTCATATTTTTTTAATTTACTTTTTCATTGTTATTTTTATTTATTTATTCACTTTTGCATGTGTATTTATTGACAAATATATTCATACGCATTCCAATTAATTTAATAGCTTCATTACAAAAACATTTAATTTAAAAGCAAGTGCGCTTTTAGTAATATATTCGCACTATTTCTTTCAATGAATTGATATTTTGTTCAGTTTATATAATTTCTTGCGAGACAACTACAGTTCGGTACTTAGAAATGTAACTAAAATCTGTAACTAAAATATAATACTACTGCAAATATAGTTTTAAGTAATAAACTCTAATTATCGTGCGAAAAAGCATATAAAATTTTCAAAATAACAATTATTTGAAACAATTTGTGCGAATATATTTCAAATAATATGTTTTTAAGCAAAAGTTTTTTGCAATAAAGCTATGGAATTGATTTTAATGTGCATGAAAATATATGCTGTCAGTGATCAAACACACAAAAAATAAATAAATAAATAATAATGAAAAAAAAAATAATTCAACAATGAAAAAGTGAAAGAAAATGTAACACTGTAAAAAGTTTTTATTTATCTCAACACCAAAAATTGTGGCAACTTTTTTCACAGTGATTATACGTTTTGTTTTTATGTAATTAATGGTTTTTATTTTATATAAATTTTTTTATCTTATTTTTATTTAATCTGAAATTAAATCTACTCAACCGCATCTGTGTATAGCATAATAATTTTGGGATATTTTAATTAGATAATTTTTAATTTTGAGTCAACAGCTTGTTTATCACAGAGAAACAAAAATGATTGCAATCATAGGAGTAGGCGAACGGAGTGAGCAGGGTGTGGATATTTACATAGAAATTAAAAATATTTTAAAGATTAGTTTGCAATCTTTTTCTATATTATATTAACAAAAAACGATATTTTGAAAAACTTCGTTTTGGATTGAAAAAAAGTAAAAGAGGGAGGTTTTTCGAGTGTCGTTTTATGGCCATATATTTCATTAACATTTATTTTATTTGTAACGTATTTGTTTTTTTTTTTTTTTAAATTGATTTTGCTTACAACCGTGATTTTAAACCTGGATCACTTCTTAATTGTTGCTATTATGAGGTGTTACACACTTAACTGTTAGAAATTTTTCGGAGAAATGGTTATGAAACAAACTACATATTTAATCGTTATTTTACCATATTCAAACAAAATAGCCAAATAAACATAAATAAGATAGTATCCATACTGTTAATGGTGAGAAAAATCGTTTATTATCTACTTTCACTTAATATGGTTAAACAACCAGAATTTTATTGCACCACCTGAGGCCACTTTTTTCTAGATGGGTGCAAATTATAGTCGAGATCTGTGTGTCTCATGACCGCCAAAACGGGAATTCGAATCCCAGTGTTGAAATCACAATATTCCCTTCAATACAGAAAGAGTTTCCGGTGTCATGCACTCCCCAATTTGTAACCTGGACTATTAGAACACGATTCTCGCAATCGCTCATAGATGGCAGCACTATAAATCTGCTTAACACAAAAAAGTCTTGAATTTTCATGCTAGTTCTAAAGGTTAAAAGACCGTATAGTTTTGTGTTCACGTTTTTTCAACCACACTAGTTGCAAAAGACTTCAAAACCATAAAGATAAAATATGCGTTCTTTACCGTAAATTTTACGGTTAATTGGATGGATATTTTACCGTAATTTTGAAATGAAAATTCTAACAGTGTATTAAAGCTTTTTCCTAAAAATCATATGAAATATTTGTTTTTAAATTGAATGCATTGCAAAAATTTTATTCTGTTTTCTTGTTTTATCGTTATTAAGAATAATAAACATAATTAGATAAAATGATTACTTTTCCGAAATTCATATTTTCTGTGAATAAAAAAAATATTTAGCAATTGGCAATTGCTTTAATAATTTAAACATAACTTAAATAAATAAAAGAGTTTCTAAGCATTTTAGCCTCTAGATATTATAGTTAAATTAAAATGAAACTTTTCAAGATTTTCCAATTCAATTTAAACATTTATAAGTATTTTTATATTAGTAACGATAAAAATGCTGCATAATTTGTTATAGATCTAAAAAATAGTAAAAATAAAATGAAATAAACATATTTACAGTTTAAAATTTATTCTTAAATCACTATAATTTCATGAAAAGCTTTTGAAAGCATACAAATATTTTCTAGTTTAAATAGTTCTGAAATCTTTAATTTCAAATTTGACTCCTAATTACCTGAGGGAGTTTTGAATTTTGTTGTAGGTATTTGTTTACGAAATCAAATTACATTCGTAACATTTTACTCTAATAACAAATCTATATTGAAGTTCGGTATAAATAATTTTATATTTCCTTATTCAGGTGAGATTCAAATGTATCATAATTTGTTTTTCGTCTTTCGAACGAAATAATAAATTAAACGAAAGTAACAATAATAATAATAATTTGGAATGCATTTATTTATCAGAAAATTCTTTATCATTAATGTGTTTATACATTCGAATTTGCCAAATTTATGGCAATTGAAAATTAAACGTTTAAAAATATTTTTAACGATTTTCTGAATAATTTTAACTTGGGATAAAAAAAAAATCGAAACCATTTCCCTTTTATTTAAGTATTACAATCTAGCTTCATAATAAATTAATTAAATGATAAAGTTTAAAATGAAAGATTCTGAACCTATGTCAATCTATTTTTTATTCAAGGAATCTAAAATTTTGGAATTTCTTGCTTTAAAATTCTTAAGAGAATTCAGATAAAACTGAAAAATTTTGAAGTTGAACAATTTAGTTGATGTTGAAAAAAATAGTTTGTAAGAATGCACACAGTTCATTAATGCATTTATTTTACAAATTAAGCATTATCTTTAAAAGGTTTAAACAATACAGAGTATTTTACGTAGAATTGTTTGTAAAAATTATACATTAATCTTTCTGTTTTCTAATTTAATATGCATGATTTGTGTAGATTTTAGGAACATTTTGGACTAAACTTTAGGAACTTAGATAAAATGTCTATAAAACAGGTATATTTATAAAAAAAAATATGAATTTGTTAATTTAATTCTTAGATTTATTAGTTCTGATTTGACTTTCGACCTAAGAATTTGCATATGTCCGAGTGACTTTCTTTCAAATTAAACTGAAATCTTGAACACGCGAAGAGTTGCTATAAGTATTTATATCACTACAGAGTATTTATATCACATACTATTCATATGTTATTAATTTTGGAAATATTTTTCACGCAATACTTCTAAATTTAGTAATTGTGAAATTTTAACACCACAATGAATATTTAACTGATTAACTACGCTAATATAAATTACTTCAAGTAAAATTAATATAAATTGATGCCAATACTATTTTCTATACAATTTTAAAAGTAGAAAAAAATCATATTAAATAAAGACAGTCAATTATTCACTTCGAATAAATCTGTAATAAAAGTAAGTTTTAAAACGAGCTGTGTATTCCATTTTAAGCAAGAAAAATATTTCTAATTAATAAAACTAATAAGTTAATTTATTTTTTCTCAGGAAGTGTATAATGAAATTCATTATTGATGCAATTAATTTTTCTTATATGTGCATTTACTTGAGAGTGAGCATAAAAAATATAATTTAAAAGACTAGGATAAAGCTTTTAGTTTTTTTTTAATCTTCAGTAAATAATTCCTAATTACATTTATAAGTAGAAGGAATTAATAGGAAAATTTTAATTTCGTTCAAAATTGAATAAAAAACTTTTTCGTATGTTTTACAGTCATCTAACATGTTTTTTTTCTTCTCCAAAATAGTAATTTCTTCAATATGTTCTTTAAGCGAGAAAATTGTTTTATTTAGTTGAATTAAGAAAGTGCTCTAAATAAAATTAAAAAAATAAGGAATTATAATTTGGAAAACTTAATTTACTGCACTATAAAGCATTTTTTTCAATTTCAACAATTTAATCCTTTATAATTTTTAAATTCAATTTTTTTAAAAATAAAATAGTGATTTATTTCTTTTAAAAGATATTAAGAGTATGATAAGTGCGTTAAGATTTTAGAAATTCTGTGCTGTGATTGGCTATTTTTTTATTAAGTGTCACATAAAAAAATATCAGCAATAGACAAGACTACTCATGGATCTCCAGTTTTTAGGGTTTTAATATGTTGCTTTAAATAATAAAAAAAAGTAAAATTAACTTAAACGCTTTTTTTTATAAGAAAAAATATTGTTTGTATTTTTACTGTCAATATTTAAGTTTAATTATTTCCGTTTTACTGACTATAGTTCGTCTAAAGTGAGAACTTCTAGTCATTCGTCTCGACCCGTGGCGGTGACTATGGTAACGAGGTATAACTATTTTAAGTAGGGGGCGTGGGGTTATTGTTTACGACAGGTTTTGGCTCGGGTCAACGAGAGAAAGGGAGTCGTTTTCTTCTGTCTATAGTGTTAACCCTAGAGTGAAGAGAAGCTACCCTCCCTGAAATGCTCTATTCTTGTTTCCATGACAGCAGACGGCCTCAGAATTTGTGGCGGGGGGAGTGCTTACCGTAGACAAACTATATCACTCATGGGCTGCAATAGTGGCACAAGTAAAAAAACACGCGTTTTGGACTAAGAACGGGTGTAAATAGGAAAATACGCATTCTTTTCAGCAGTTATACTAGCACACTAATAATTCAACTTGAAGGTAATCTTCGTTTAAGCAAACTAAAGCATTTCTTATGCATTTTCCTTAGCAATGAAAACTTTAAACCCAGTTATCTCAAACATGATTTTTTGAGTTGTGCCGCTATTGAAGCCCATGAGCGATATGAAGTTCCACATCCTAAAGGTACTAGAACAGGGACAAAATGTCTGAGATGCTTTCGTTTATTAGAGCTATTATCCGTCTTACCAAAATGGCAGTAGACGTCAAACTGACGAATCTACACGAGGAGAAACAACACACCCTTTAATGCCAAAACTACTTCAGTTTTTTTCCTTAAGGCGATTCTTTTAATTTAAATTCTTTTTATTCTTAAGGAAAGCACATTTGCTAATGTGCTAAGCAATCTTCGCTGTTCATTTGCTAATGTGCTGCTTAGCATTGTAGACATGAAAAAGAGGTGCACAAAAGGATTAAATAACACTCGTTGCTCGAAATATCTCATCTCTATGTGTCTTATAAAGTGACGAAAATTCAAGTGAAAACTATGAAATTACCTTCTTGTACCTCTTGACCACATCGTGATCAAATTTACGTCATCCTGTGATTCGCCTTGCATACCCATGGAACCATATACAAGGTTGGCACTCCACAGGGAGAACAGGGAAAATACAGGGAATTTAAAAATCACCTAAAATAACAGGTTTTTTTTCCAATGCCCACCTGGAGATTACTTACATCATACAGACATCTGAAGGTCAGATTTGTTGGCCACTCTTTCAGGGCACCATATTAGGTGGGCCAGCGTTACTCCCACAGTATGGGCAGATAGTGCAGAGAAGGAAAGAACATCCATGCAGCCCGGGATTCGAACCCAGAATCTCTCTGATGCAAGGGCAGTTCTCTAACAGCTACACAGGCCGGTCCGCAAAAAGAGCAGGGTAAATGCAGGGAATTTTGATTTTTTTCTTTACAAACAGGGAAAATACAGGGAATTTTGCTTCTTATTTTTGACTTTTAAAAAATGGTGACCACTCAAAGTGTAATCTATGGGATATTTAACCATGATATTTCAGCTATACTAAACTATTTCATTTATTATAGCATTATTTAAGTATGTTCAGCTGTTTTTCCAGCAATCAAAACTAATAAATATAGTTAGCCCAATAGCTCACACAAGAGCACAGTAATTGTTGTTTCCTCTTAATATACAGGGTGTTCCAAAATTATCTTTACAACTTCAAAAATTCATAACTTCGAACATAAACAAGATATTTAAATTCTGTCTTTTGCATGTATTACTGCAACTAATAAAGTTTTTTTTCCAATAGGCTGAAAAGTTTTAAGTGAGGATGTGGACACCACAACAGAAAGCTCAATGCGTTTCATGGCCGTATTCGCTCCACATTTTCTGGACTTGTGCTGGGTCGTCCGGCTCCACTTTTATGCAATACTGATCCGGTGCTCATGAAGCTTGTGTGCCATGCACGGATGGAGGGTCTGGATTGGATTGAGTCTCTTTGGAAATTTGTCCTGAAGTTCCGTTGCACCTGTGTATCTGATTTCGTCTCTATGAACCATGAGACGAATACGGCCATGAGACGCATTGAGCTTTCTGTTGTGGTGTCCACATCCTCACTTAAAAACTTTTCAGCGTATTGAAAAAAAAACTTTATTAGTTGCAGTAATACATGCAAAAGACAGAATATAAATATCTTGTTTATGTTCGAAGTTATAAATTTTTGAAGTTGTAAAGATAATTTTGGAACACCCTGTTATGTGTATAATATGTACAGGGAAAACACGGAGAATTTTTTCCCTCCAGATTTGAGTGGCAACCCTGGAAAAGAGCCTTTATGACTCTAGCAATCCGGGATCACAGGGACGCAATCTTCATTCGGTATTCTCGTATTACAACTCATAGTAGTACGTATGCGTACTCTTTAGTACTCTCGGAGCGTGTGTGCCTCAGAAAGCTCTTTTTTTTCTCAGCCAGTCTTGAAGGGGTTAAGTTATTTTTGAATTAAAACTATTGGTTGTTACTTTTCTTATGTATTTTTATTTTCCTGACTCCAATAGGTATAAATGATGGAAAACCACTGGTTGGTCTTATTTTTGCTATTTGCAATTCGCCTAGCTTTAGCTGAGCCTGGTGAGTTGATACAGTTTTTTTTTTAACTATTACTTTTTTTAATCTTACTTAATTTTGAGCTTTTACTAAATTATAGGTGAATTAATCATTCTCCATATTTCTTTTCACCTATTTAAGTCGTTTCTCATAATCTTTTCCTTTAATTAAAAATGAGAAATAATTTTATTCAAGGCATCTTTTTAAATATTTAAATTTTTTTTTTAAATGCAGCATGCCAACATTCTAGCTTTTTCTCGCGATCCCCAAAGACCCACAAACACTTGTTTTTAAATTAACCAGCTCACTTGTGTTCAAAGTGCCGTCAATCCTTGACAGTGAACCACATTCTGATCAGCGCATAAAGTATAAACAACTTAGACTTTAACGATGAATTTACAACTTTACAGTTTTTGATTGGAGATACTCCACACCAAAATGCTTTATTTCATCTTGAGATAGGTTTTTATTCAGTAATTTAGTTGTAATTCTGATAAAATTTTACTGACTGTTTATTTAAGTATTTTATTTCGGTAACTAAAAATTTTTAAGGCTGCTATTAGTGTACCACAATTTTATAAAATTGCCGAGAGTAGTCCCGTTTTAAGCTCTTATATTTAATTAATTTAGTGCATAAAAATTATGCGTTATAACGTAAAAAAGTATAATCATAGTGCAATAGAAAACTGTGAAGTACATCTTTCAGTTTTCAGATGCTTCATTTCCTCAGAAGGATCAGTATTTTAGCTAGCATACATGTGTTTTCTCATTATTAGGATATTTTTCCAAACAATGCAAATATGAAGTTCATAAAATGAATATAATTGTTTAATTTAAAAGGTAAAGTTTAAGGTTTTGAAAGTTTTTAAGGAATGTAATTTAGAAGTTTCACATTTAAAGCTCTTTTTTCCTTGATATAAATATGTTTCACGAATTTTAATCATACTATTTATCCAGAAATAAGAGCACAATATTTAACGAAATGAAAATATTGTTAAATTTTTATCTTCTTTTTTATTTATTCACGGGAATATTAAAATTTTTTGCAATTTTTTAATTTTAGATGGTATTAAAGAAGGAATTAAAGAAGAACCAACAACCAAAGTTTTTACCGAAGTTGAGACGGAAATAATAACATCGATAAAAGCCGTAACTGAACCTGTTCCCATACCACCAGAAAGTGAATCTGATGCAGCTCCTGCTCCCCCCCTGTCATTACTAAATGCCCCATCTTCAATTAAAACTGCTTCGTCTGGACAAAGAGTAAAAAATCCTGAATCTGGTAGTGCTTTTGGATTACCCTGGCAGTCAGTAGATGTTTCTTCTAAAGGTACAACCACGACAACCACAACTACAACAACATTGCCACCTCGTGTGCAGCAGTTCAATGAACATATACGAAATCAATACAAGCCTCAAAATCAGCAACAGCAAAAACCTCAGGTACAACAACAGCAAACACAGCAGCAATATCAGCCGCAAACACAACAGCAAGAACAACATCAACAGCAATCTCACTACCGACCGCAGTCACAATCACAGTATCGTCCACAGTTTCAGCAGCAGCAACAGACGAGACCATACGTTCAACAACAGTCTCAACAACAAGTGCAATCTCAACAGCAGACTCAACAAGAAGTACAAACACAAAACAGGATTCAACCTGCTTTCCAGCAACAAAGTCAGGAAAAAGTACAGCCCTCACTTCAACAGCAATCCCAGATACAAGTTCAACCATCCTTTGCAGAACAGTCACAACAAAAAGTTCAGCCAACACTTCAACAAACTCAGCAACGAATTAAACCTCCAACTCAACAGAGGATTCAACCTCCAACTCAACAGAGGATTCAACCTCCAACTCAACAGAGGATTCAACCCACAACTCAACAACCAATACAGAGAGTACAACCTCCAAGTCAACAATCTCAACAGCAAGTTCAACCTTCATTTTCTCAACAGCAACAATCTCAGCCCGCTTTCCAGCAAGTTCAATCACAAGAACAAGTTCAACCACAAATTCAACAGCAAACGCGTTATCAATACCACCAACAGTCACAACCACAAGTTCAAGACAAATTTCCCCCCGAATTTCCTAAAGAATCATATCACCATTCCATTGAAGAAACAGCTACTGGCGGTAAGCAGTATAAGGCTTCCGGAGTGAAAACTGCGCCAGCAGTTCAAACTGTCAGCCAAGAAGAGGGAGGAAACGAAGTAGATCCGATAATCAAAGAACCAGGAAACGAAGTAGAGCCGAAAATTAAAGAGCCAGGAAACGAAGTAGACCCGAAAATTAAAGAGCCATATCAAAGCCAACCAAGTGAAGAAGAGAGGTTAAAAAAAGCAGATTTGGCTCTTAATGAGTATTTTACCGATGTTCTGCAAAACCTTAGTGTGAAAATGAAAACTGGCATGGATGAACCATTGGGAGAAGTTTTAGATCCAGTTAAGTTAGATGACATGCAACTTCAACCCTTGGTTGCTGGACAAGTATTCGATGTTAAAATGAAAAAGATTACAGTTGGTGGGCTGTCAGACTTTAAAATCACTCAATTGGAAAGTCAGTTGTCAGATTCTCGCATCAAAGTAGGCATTCATTATCCAAAACTAACAGCCAACTGTCTTTTCAACGCAAATGGTTCATTGTATGAAATTTTTAAAGTTACAGGCAAAGGTAATGCCACCATAATCTTCAATGATGTTTATGCCAGAACTGTTTTGTATCTTACAAAGGACGATGGAGTTTTGCAAGTGACGACTGCTGATCAGCCATATGTTGATTTTAAATCAGCTGAAATTCTTTTCCTTGATGAAGAGGCTCCTGAAGGTTCCGAACCTATCAAAGCAGAAAGTGTTGCGACCCAACTTGGACCGTTATACTTCTGGGTGCTCACTGCCAATGCCGTTGATAAGATTGATTATCCACTGGCTCTTTATTTCAATAAAGCATTACAGGGTTTTCCTCTTTCTGACTTTTTAGATGGATACGTTTTGCGTCAGCGGCATTTACGTATACATGTTCCTCATAATCCACTTCCATACGCTTACGTTTCATCTGATTTAGGTCAAATCTAAATAAGTGTTGTGTACTTTTTAAATTGAAAGCTGGCATTTTCAATTTAAAATTTTAATAAATTTTAAGCAATGTGTACTTAATTTTAAATCTCTCAATAATAATTTATGCCTATAAGTGATATTTCATACAAAAATTTAGCGCACAATATTTAACTTAACAAATACTGTAGAAATTGAGTGTTCTTATAGGCATTCTATAAATTTAAGGTAATTATTAGAATATTAGAACGGAGAAATTTAAACTTGTAAAATTTAGAATACGAATATTGTGTGATGTGCTTCATTTTTGTGTATTGTTTTGCAGCGTTTGTTTTTTATTATTTTTTATTATTATTCATTCTTAAGTTATTGCATTTTTAATTTATTATAATTTTATTTATAACGGAGCTGGTATCCATTCAAATAAATGATTACGTGTAACGTTGGAATGTAAATGTGTATTTTCATAATAAAAATTGCATGTCTTAAAGTTTTTATTTATTTCAGTTGCCTCTCTTTTGAACGAAGAATTATTTTTACACTGATTGTTTCTTAAAATATATGAAGCATTTACTTAAACTATATAAAGCTTCTACTAGTTATCAAAACATAAGTATACTTGAAATAAATTTATACTTCAGAAGAAAAGATGTTGTAACGGTTTTAATTCTTCCGTTATAGATAAAAATACTCTAAAATTAAAAAAATTTTGGCAAATCAATAACGTGAAAAATAGGTTCTTTCCGAGAGTTATTACGCAGTGAAGATGAACCGCACAGTGGAAAAACCCATTCTATCCGGATGACAATTCATTTTTTGTCAATGTCAGCTTTCATGGTTCTTCCTCGGTCTTCAGTTACTTCAGTATACTATTGCTTCTTTTAGCTGATCGTTAAAGGATGAAAACAAATATTACCAATCTCTTTTTCTAAAATTAATTAATAAACATATTACAGGAACATTTTTCAAAATATTAACTTCTTATGAAGGATGTGGCTGCCAACTTACAGATTAGTTGGAGGAAGCATTTATTTTGCTGTTGCCACTTTTATATTTTAATGTATCAATCTTTGTTTTTCAAATTTTAGAAAAAAATTTGTTATTCCAAACAAATTAAATCAAATCAGACTTGATGTGTTACCGACAAAGTTTGTAATAATTAAACCATTCTCACATTTCCCAGATATTGTATGCGAAATGACCAATCAACAAAATTGGAATTATAATTCTATCGTACTTGTAATCCTAGTAGCAGAATTCGATCTGCAGTATTATCTTCATAAACTCATATTTGTTCACTGCTCCAACGCAGTCAGAGATTATTACTGTAAAAATTAAGCTTTATCTAATACATGTGGCAATATTTGGATATAATAAGTAAAATTATACACGAAAACTTTGTTGTTTAAATTTAATTTGAATTTTACACAAATATTCTTTAGTTTTTCAAAAAGGAGTAGAAACAGAAGCTGATACTAAGTCTAATAAAGAAATCAGAAGAACAAAATAACTACCTGCGAAGGTGAACTTGCAGACGATAACATTTGAGATATCTTTTCATTTCAAATCAAGAAATTAATTATCTGTAGTTTTTGTCACTAGGCTCAAAAATGGCTAACTATTTTAACGGTGTTCTGATTTGTGCCGATTTAAAATTTCTTCAAATGAAATTAATTCCCATGCTACCAAAGGAACTTGGTAAAAAAATTAAACAATTGCTAGAATAATGAATATTAAATAGTTTAAATGTTAAAAGATTAGAAAATGGATGTAAATAAAATGTTTTCTTTAATCTTCTGCATTTTAAACGATGTTAAATTAGAATAAATATGGGCATACACATGAAGATGTGTATTGTCTTTTTTCGGTATCAAATTTAAAAAGAGGAATGTTATTCATTATTTTTCGTAAATTAAGATAGAAAAGTCTTCTTTTTCGTTCGATTCTTAATGTTTACTTACATCGAGTTGTTTTTTAACTGACATTTTTTTCTCTATTTGTTCTTTCTTTGTCTCAGGTGAAAAACAATTTGCAATAAACTGCAGCCCCCGCTGTTGTGATAGAGGCTTGTAATTGGTATGAGTATGATATATTACTATTATTTAAAAGTAATTTCTGTATGAAACAAGTAGCTTCATATTTAATTTTTTTTCTTTAAAAAAGCATAAAATCTTAGCAATCTCCAGGTATTATTTATAATATGTACTGGAAATATATGAACCAGAATAATAGCCTGGCAGGGGTGTTTGTCTCATTGTCCGGTTTTCCCTACAGTGATGTTTTTTTTTAACTGAATATTATTAAAAATATTAATCTGAGAATTGAAAGAGAAATTTCTTGGTCGTCAACTCGGTAGAATTTTTTTAAAAAACAATTAGAAGAAATAATTTTTGAAAAAATTATTCTTACTTTACTTATTATTTTTCAACCCTTTCGTAATATCCTTTCCAATCATTGTACAAATTAGAAACTAGGTAAGTGTCTTACCTTTTTAAAATTCTGATTACGCAGCTGTATTGAAGCCAAACCTAAACGAATATTTACTCCAAGAAAGCTATAGATGAATTCTTTGTTGGGTTCTAGGTCATGCAAGCATCTAGTGCGACGAAACTGCGACATAGTATTATAGTTAAGTCAACATACAATGCATTGAATAATTCCCCTTATTACTTACTTACTCAGTTATATAAAATGATATTGGCAGACAACTGTTATTGCAAAATAATTAGGAAATTGAAACAAATAGTAAATTTCCTAATATTAAGCCCACTACAAAATCGTACAAAAAGGGAACATTATGAGAGAAAACACCATTTTGGTACATTTAATCCGAAATTGACTTTATTTATTGGGAATTATTCTCCGAATAATATTTTCTCTTAACTCAGAGAATCTCACTTAATCTTTTATAAGGCCACTTTTTTCAAGTAATTTTATGTTAAAATATTTCCGGGATATAAAATTATATATTATTGGTTTATAAAAAGAAATTTATATAGTTTATTTGCTATAATTAATTTGATTTTTTGCTTTTGTGGGAAGGTGGGTGTGGTTTTTTCAAAATTTTACTTGTGGAAAGAATTGGCCATAAACTTGAACTCCCGTGCTTAGAAATAACCGAATTTATAAAACCTTTTTTTTTAAAATTTCAGATAATCTCGGTGGGAAATGATCAAACGCATTACGCACAAGAAAAAATTGTTCCATAATGCCAATCTTTTTTCTTAGTTACCTTTAATGTTAAACATATTTATGTAAACAAAGCCTTCATTGGTATTCTTTTTAAGTAGTTTTTGAAGATATCAGTAGATGGCAGCACAAATCATACGTGAGTAAAAATAGCATTCCATCGACATTTAAAAATTAATAAAGCTGGTGGAACGCAGGGCTGGGTGGAACGTATACTTCCCAAGGTCTTATAAAGTGTTCATGCGTAACAGAGTATTTTTTATAAGCTAAGTTTTCGTTGCGGCGTATTGAAAATTAATTCTTTCTCAATAATTCTTAAATAACTAATTTAAATATTTTTGAAGGAATTTGTTTAGATTTAAAGTTATTAATCATTGCTGATGTCTGAAAAATTTTCGTTTGATTGGAATTAATTATAAAAAAAGTAATAAATAATTATAAAAATATTTCTTTACATGAAATTATTGTTGAATAAGCAAGTTTTATAATCGTGCCCAATAATTTTTTTGATTCGCTTTTGTTCCGGTGACATGGAAAAATATGCAAAAAAGTGAAATTAATAATAATAAATTAACAAATTTCTTAATTTCTGATTTCTCTTTGAATACAGATGGCTCCATTTCGTTTTGTTTCTCTTTAGAAAGCATTTTGTGACACTTGGTAAGATTAAGCCACTAAACTTTTTCAACTCTGTTTTTTGTTTTTTTTTTGTTTTGAATTTTTGAACTTAAGTTGTTCTGTTGCGTTAGTTGTGTTCAGAATGTGTTGCTTTTTTCTCAACAAATTTTTGTTATAATTTTAAAATAGTCTTAAAATAATGGGCGATTTTTTGAAAGGTTAATTCTGTCCACATGATTTCTTTCTTTTAATTTCTTTCAAAAGAGCAACTCCACTAAAAGTAAACCAAAATTTCAAACTTTAGAAAACTTAACATATTTTATGTTATTTTAAAACTTAAAATGTATATTTTAATGTTAATGTATGCTTGATTTCTATTAGCATTTATTTAATACTTCTATTTTCAAATCAGAACTCTGGTTTCATTTTTTAAAAAAACGTATGTCGAATAAAATCTTTATTTAAATTTAAATAATCTATTTTAACATTTAATAAAATATATTTAGTATTTAACCTATTTTGATTATTTTTCGTAACATTTTGCTACAATTATAAACAGAAAAATTAATTATATGTAAAAAATATTTTTGATAATTTTAGAATTTCAATTGGCAATTTTTTTTGTTAGGTATAAGTAACAAAAATGAAGTTTTAGGCTTTAATTACGTTAATTTTTGGTCAAAATTAAGCAATATTTTTAAAAATCTTCTCTTATCCTTTTATTGTTGCTAGTAACTAGTTAAATGCCTGGAAAATTTTTTTTCAAGTGTGGAATTTGTTAAAAATTGGTGTAACAGACGTAATATTTTATGTTACGGACGTAATATATCTACATTGTTACATCGGTAACAAATCAAGAACTTGAATGAAAAAATAAATAAATACTGTAAATGGCACTATCATACATGAGAAAAATTAAAATAATTATATTTCCAAACTTTTTCTCTTTTTAATTATCTCAAAATTCAATTCTATATCATTTCGAATGTACTTGTATTACATTTATAAGGTAAACATTTTGAGATGAAATGTTTTGCTAAGAAGTTCAAAATATTTCTATAAGAAATTAAATTTTAAATATTGGCTACATCAGTGTTTCCCAAAGTGTGGTACGCGTACCCCCAGGGGTACGGGAACAGTTTAGCGGGGGTACTTGTTCTTATGCGAAATATCTTGCAACAAACGAAAATTTCAAAAATTTTTATTTGAAAACAAAGCCAGCCAAGAAAATTTACGATTACGTATTTTCTATTGGCTATTTTTTGCAGAGTTAACAGTTAATAATTAGTGGTGTTAACAGCCAGTTCTGATTTTTAACTTCGGTGCAAATTTTTATTGTAAAAAATTCATTCATTTTTTTATTGGTGGTACTCAGCTTTACGAAAAATTTAGAAAGGGTACACGAAAGTCATAAGTTTGGGAAACACTGGGCTACATTATTTGATATCAGGGCTCGAAATTAACGATGGTCCGTTGGTCCAAGACAAATGTGACTCAGATCACCCAAAAAATAATTAGCTTTGGTTCATCAGAGCAGCAACCTATGTAAAGGGATGGTATACTGTTTTGGATTTTTTTTACGATTTCATATTTTAATCGGTGTTCTTGTCACAAAATAACCTATTTCATCACAACTGCGCCACTACACAAACTCTGTATTATAATATTTAATATAAATTCACATTATTAACTTAAAAAACTAATAAACCCAGGCATATGGACCAGTGCAAATGTGTACAGACGAGTAGCATATTTTTGTCACTGGTCCTTCTGATCAGTGACTAAATTTTCATGATTTTTGCCCTTGATGTTGATTAAATATTCAAATATGGCTATAGAAAAGCTTCCAAATAAAAGGAAATTTGCATTTTCATTTTTAGTAAAACTGAAAACCATAAAAATTAAGCTATTAACTCTAAAAATTTTTAAAAACATTCTTAAAAAAATATTTTGGTATAATTCATAGAAATATTTAAACCAATTGCCCATTGTGCATTTTTAACATTTGTGTGAATTACTTCCCTAACAGTCTGCTTTTATTTTTTTTAAAAAAATTAGAAATGTATGGAAGTTAAAAAGTTTTAAAATAAGTGCAGATGACCCCAAGAGTAAATCCTATGAGAAATATTAAAAGCATTTTATGGTTTTTAAATATGTTATACGTAGGCTTACGGACGCTACGTTCTTAACGGTGGAATTGTCAATAAGTAAACGTCCTGACGAAGATCTTTTTATTTATTTTTTCTTTTTATCTAATTTTTAACTTTATTTTTCGGTTTTATTCATTGTTTTAATCATTCATTGTTTACTCTTCTACTCGAACTCTTTTATACACTTGTTGTTGTTGTTGACGTATGCCATTAAAGCAGAGGGTGTGCGATTGTTCTTGTTTTCCAGTGGCGCCATCTATGTCCAAGAATTTCACTTCTGCCACACAATATATATATATATATATATATATATATATATATATATATATATATATATATATATATNTACCGTATTGTCTGGAGCAGCATGTCCTATATATATATATAAATGAAGCTAAATGCTTGGATCACGGATGAGAGTGTTATTTTTCTTAAACATAACAAGTTCAACAGTTCTATATGCACAATTAGTTAATTAGATAGTGAAATACTAGTAATATAACTATTTTAAATAAAAGGCATAATATGGTATTTCCTGACCTAGCCATTTGAAAATCTAACGCAAAGCTACTCAAAAGAATGCTGCGTCTATCTCTAATTTATTTCATGCTGTGCATATAAATATCCAATTAAAACATTCCGCCATGATAACTTGCATTTATATAACCTTTAACTACACGGATATTAAAGTTAGAACTCAGAGTCAATTTGAACTCTAAAATTATTATGAAAGCAGCAGGTAGATGACTCACTTTATTACTAACTTAAAGGACAGTAAATATAAATTTTCAAACATCCCTCAAAGTAATGACTTACAATCATTATTCCTTTCCCTCATTGGCCGAGAGTTTCTCAAATATTTGAAACACCACTTCATGTCTAAAGGATAATCAAGTGTTTACTTTCTATTCCGTATGAAAGTTAGACCATTAGACAATTTTATAATTCTGTCTGTTATATGTTATTTAGATAACTTTATAAATACGAATATAAGTATGGAAAAATCACAGTTGTTTAAAATACTAATTTTTTTTTTGTATTAAGTATTTTTATTTAGATTTTCTAACCTAATATAGGATTGAAAACTTTTTCTACAGAAGTTTCTTAATTTAACTTGGTGGCTACTTATTTTTTTTCAATTAAAAAAAATTGTCTAATAGTTACTTAAAAAATCTGTTAGATTATCTTAATTAACATTGTACTAAAATATAAAATAAAAAAAATTAGTTTGAAATTTTTTTTCATTCAAATTCAAAAATTTATCTATAATTGATTTCCTAAATTAAGAAAATTTCAATAGTGAATAACTGTTTCTCTCAGATCTAAATAACTGCAAATAAGAGCAAAGTTGAAAAATTATTATTTGGAAATAAGTCATGTATGGAAGAGTTTACCTTTTAGGTAGAAAAAGACACCGATATTCTTGTTGTCTTTTTAAACCATAAGCTATTAAAATGTTAAATGTAATATTTTCACTTAATTTGGCCTAAATTAATACAAAATAATAAAAAAAGTATGAAAAATATATTACATAAAAATTCTGCGTCAAAGAGTTAACATTTGACTGTTAAGCTTTAACTTTAAAGTTCATTACTAAATTATTTTGAACCTTAATTGTAAGATAAACGCTTTTTAATAACCATACATTTATTTTATATTTTTAAAATATTTAGTAAAATGGAGTAGAATATTTCATCAGAAAAGAAAAAAAATCTCAAACGTTTGACTCAGTTCTCCATTTAAGTAACTTTAAATAAGAATGACTGGCAATCATTTATTAATTGACTAATTAAGTTACTAATTAAATTCATAAACAACAGAATGAAAAAGAATTAAATACTATTTTAATGTCGATAAAAGAAAACTACTTTTATCATCGCTTTATCAAACAAGAGTAATTTATCATGACGTTTAATGTAGTTAAAGATAATTATTTCAATACTTTGCCTCAAAATTTACGAAACAAGTTTTTCTCATCTTTTAAGTTATGTCTTCATTGTTCCAGCTAAGTCGCTGCTTTGTTTAAAATTGCTCGCTTTTAAAATTAATTAATTTTTTAATGTGTTTTTTGAAGCAGCACGCAAATGTCAAAATCATCTGTTCCAAATATGTTTTTTCTTTAAGAATTTTGCTGAGATTAAAGTCTTTAAGAGGTTTAATAAAGAAAGAATAAACAAGCCGATAATTTATAAGAAAAAAATATAAAGCAAGTAATTGAAAAATTTCGCTTCTTTGTACAATGAATAAAAAATAGTAAAAGAAATTTAATATAATATCTAGTTTCAACTCAGAAAAACCTATATTTTATTCTGATGATTTTTTTCATGAGAAAGTTGAATTAAAAAAAGCATAAATGTAATTTATTAATTCTATGTAACCATTTATTTCTTCAAATTTTAATTAATTAAATAATTATTTACAGGCATGTTTCCAATATGAAGCAAAATACGAAATGAAATTTCAAAAATATATATATTAGCATCTTATTTATATGAAACATTTCGCTTCATATGTCAAAATGTTTACGAATAACTATGTTAATGTACCATTTGTTTAACATGTTTTGGATGTATCGTTTCATGCGAGAAAAAGTTTAACATGTTTTGCATGACTATATTTTCAAAATCATTTGTTTGAAACATGATTTTTACTAAGAGTTAAAAGTTTTGCTGAGATATATGTATTTGAGAGGTTTATAATAAGAAAAGTATTAGCAAGCCGATCTTTTATTCGGCAAAATAATTAAGCAAATAATTTAATTAAATTTAATTTAATGGCATAAAGTCCACAAAAGGGCAAACTGCGCCAAACAAAAGGTTTTTTTTTAAAAAAAAAATCAAAAGTAAAATTTACACAACAAATTTCTTTTACAAAAATATATGAAATTGATAAAGCATGATAAAATGGCAAATAATTAAAATTTTTCGCTTCGTTGTACAAGAAATAAAAAATAAAAAAATTACCCAAATTTCAACGTAATATCAAGTTTAAGTTTAAAAGTTACACGTTATTTTATTGCATTGATTTTGATCTGAAAAAGATAGATAGATAATAAATAAAATAATACGAAGATAAAATGATACAAACATAAAATAACGCAAATATAAAATTACACAAATATAAAATAATACGAATATAAAATGATATAAATATAAGATCATATCATAAAATGCATAAGTTAATTTTAGTTAAAAATTAATGTCTTCATCATCTGAATTAAAGAAATAATGATTATACAGTGGTTGCTTTGTACTAAATAATGTGAACAGTGATCTGCCAATTCTATAGAAGTAGTCTTTCATTTAGTGAAAGTTTTAGATAGCTAAAAAACAGTTAGCACATTCTGAAAGATTAAAAAATTGATCTTTCACAATGAATTTAAATAAATTTAATTTGAATTAAGTTAATTAACTGCAACAGGTTATGTGCTTTGAATATTTGGCGAAAGATAAAACTCCAAGGAGTTACAAAATTTTTTCATGCCTATAACAGGTATGAAAAATACACGAGCGGTACTACCGGGACGGCCGGGTCACTATATTAACACATGCACACCTTAATTTGTTTATTTTAATATGATTTATTATTATCCTTGCATATAATTTTCCTAAATATGTATATTCATCATCCGAAAA
This sequence comes from Parasteatoda tepidariorum, assembly GCF_043381705.1. NCBI lineage: Eukaryota > Metazoa > Arthropoda > Arachnida > Araneae > Theridiidae > Parasteatoda > Parasteatoda tepidariorum. Next base: position 59,106,861 of record NC_092206.1, on the reverse strand, counting down.
TTTTTGCTTATTTACGTGCTGCTGGTATTTTGAACTGCATATAAATGTGTTAATACATTTGTAATTTTATTCACTTCCGCAAACATTTTACTTACTTCATGTATTTTATATCGTATTCACACCTTTTTATCTTATTTTATTGATACCTTTTATCTGATTTTATTAATCAATTTGTACCATTTTATCAGTTATAATTGTACGACAATTAAAGTGTTGCATGCATTATGTCCTTTGAACTGTTTTTACCGTATTGTCTGGAGCAGCATGTCCTCATTTGCACTTCGAACTTTAAAAAAATAGGCGTAATTATTCTCCTTCTACAGGTTTTACAATCTGATTTGCTACCAATATATTAAAACGTTTGCAGAAAGCGGAACAGTTGGTATCCCTGCGATTGTACGAATCCAGGAAACTACTTTTGCATCTAATGATGCTCTCAAAATGTAGTTGCAAAATTTATGAGGCTTATCACAAACAAAGTAGCATAGTTAAGATAATTCAAGTTATATTTATCTCTTCTATAATCAGTTTCGTTATTATTCATAACCAGCTTTAATAGTTTTTAGAAGTAAGTTAAAACTTTGAAGAACAGATACAGTTTAGCGCATTATATTTTGGTTTAAGATACTAATTTATGATTTGAAGCGATCGTTAAATGGGTGCTAAAAACCATATATGTGGCAAAATGTATCAGCAAAACTTCAATTATGGCTACAAAAATTCTGTCGCCTAACTTTATAGCGTCTCCCTCCTGCATTAAGTTAAATTTTATCGACCACCTTCGGATGAGGTTGATGAGGCAACTAACAATGTAATATTCACGCTTGTCCGGTTTCTAATGATTTCAGCTGATGATATAAGTTTTCCAAAACAGGGATAAAATTCGATCATGAACAATACAAATGGGCCATTTCAATAGTTAACATTAATTAAGTTTTAGGTAATATTTATGTGGTGTTATCGTTCTAGAAATCTAAAAGTAATGTTTTTATTTTATAGAATAGTAAAAGAAAAAAATAAAATAAATTATATGAAGTACGCTGCATTGAAAATTATCTTAAACCTAAAACGCCACAAGAAAGCAATTATCCATGGGGGTATGGTAGTCAGTGCTCGACAGTTTTATGGCCAAAGAATGAAAAATGCAAGTATGAAAAGAATAAATTAATGTTAAATTAGGATATTTTCGTATAGTAGCTATCATTTAAGTTTTTCAGTTCTAAGATTAATATACTCAAATAAAATTTTTTATGTTACTAATGATGAAAAGTCATGTTTTTTTTTCAAGATAAAACTTATAAAAATAGGACTATTCTTAAATTAAGATGCAGGACTTGAACCACTTAAACAATTTGATGACTGAAATAAAGCTTGTTTCAAAATATAAAAGAAAGAATAGAATTTTGAAAAAATTATGGTGCATGATTAATTTACCCAAATTAAAAGTTTTATGTTGCTAATATACCATGGGGGAAGGCATGCGTTGTTTTTTTTTCAAGATAAAGCTTAAAACCTGATAGCATTATTTTTTTTATTGTTAGTTTCATGTTTTTCAGAAAAGGACTTCTTAAAAAAAGTCGCTGGATTCTAACTAGCAAACCAATTCGATAAATAAAGAAAGATAGCCATTCTCTTGTTATGCACGGGACCTTTGAAGTACATGAAAATAGTCATAATTTTTTTACAACTCAATTCAAAACAAGATTGTTTCTTAAATATTGTATGGAAAACAAAACAAAAATAAAAGTTTAAATACTTAAAAAGGGATTTAATATGGTTGTTATGCACGGGGGACTCAGAAAGATGATTAAATCCTACCCTAACTTCTATTTTTCATAAACTCAGTGATTTAAAACTTGTATATTGTTATTACGTTTTTTTCTTAACTGATGAATATTACTTCTATTCAATTATACTACATGTCTTCCAAATACATTATTTGATAAAATTCTAAATTTATTTTATTTGTGTTATTCAAGGGACATCTACGCAATTTACAACTGCATGCTACAATCGGAAGCATATGCTTGATTTAATTATGTATGTATTTTGAAAAGGCAACACTAATTAATTCCCAGGAAAGTGGCAACACTAATTCATAATTCTGAGTTAATTCTGAGTGTGATCTGGATGTGGAGCTTTATAAATCAATATAAAGGATAATTGAGCATTAATTTTTTTTATTCCAAACGAAAGTAAGTGAATATTTTTTACTGTTTATAACTATTTTAATTTGATATGTTTATTTACTAAGATATTTACATCAAATTTGTTAACCCTAATTCTTCGTTTAAGAACCATGAACATTTGATTGTTTAGAAGCCAGAACATTTGAATTCAGGATTTTGGAAATACAGCTGGCTTTATATTCCACTTAATGATTTATGAATTTAAATCTTATTTATTATAATAAATTAAATTCTTTGAGAACCATTGGCTTCTTTTTTTTAAGCCAAGGAAATTTGAATTTAGAATGTTTTTAATACTACTTGATTTCTTTTACTTAATGACGTAAAAAATTATGAACCAAAATCATGTTCAGTATATATATATATGAGTGTAACTAGATTCCAGGCAGGCCGAAGACTCCCCGTGTAGTAAACGGTGACTGATGCACGTTAAATCTGTCGAGCCTCAAAGTCCTCCATGTTCCTATAACAAATCAATACCTCTGGGGGTACTGATCCAGGAGTTTCCTTGTCTTCTGTAATAGGTTCAAAATTACAAGGTTACGGAGTTGAACCCGGAGTAGTCGGAAACCCGAAAATTGGGTCTGCTGTTCAACGATGGTTATATAATAAAATAAAGTAAGACCAACCCAAATATCACATATTTTTATGGTACACTGCATGAAATCAATAATTTTAAAATAGTGAATCAACTCATATAAGTTATATTTTATCAAATAAATAGAAAAGTGAAAAAAATTAAGTTAGTTTCACACAGGAAACGATTTTTTAAAATTTGGATGTTGCATAAGTATAAGATGCTAAATTTCTTTTTCTATTCATTAAATTTTCAAAATATTTTTTTAATTTTTTCTTTGAAAATCATACGTAAAGTTGCTGCTCATAATGTTTAAATTAAATGGAAAATATAAAAGATATGGCAGGAAGCACAAATTATGCGCTCGAAAAAATAGATACTTTTTCAAACTTGCAACGAAATAGAACTTGTTTTTTCGCAAAATAACTCAGCAAACAAATTGAATGATTTCCTGTAACAGTCTGGTGCACTTAGAGATCAAATTCGAATGCTATTCTCCGAAAATTAAAAAGAAAGCCCAGACTGTTTAAGCATTATAAAGAGAGACTAAAGTGGAATTGGTGGTAATTTGTTTTATTTTATCAAAAGTTTTTTTTAAATATCAAATAGACCATTTAGGGTTAAAGTTATTCCATTTTATCTGATATTTTTATCCAGGAAGAGAGTATTCCTCAAGGTAATGTTTTTTAAGTGTGACATTTTTCATTTTGAAAATAAATGTCATTTTACCTTAGCTTCCTGCATCAGTTTATGGTGAATTGCTTGTGGATGACTTCTCAGATTTCATGCCGATCTACTAACATGTCACTTTTTGAGCGAAGAATGCAATTAGCTGTTTATAAAATTTTAGTATGGATGCCAGAAAATGGTTTTACATTATCGCCTTAAAAAGCTCACTGTAAGTATTTGTGCCGCAAATATGATCTTCATCCTCTTTCTGAAATCATTCTAAAATGTTACGTTATGTCTATTGTTGCTGAAACAAAATTCTTGGGAATGATATTTGATTCAAAACTCGCATTTAAACCTCACACAAATAAGATTGGAAAAAATCTTCTCATTCGTTAAACATTTTGAAAGTTCGTACTAACGGTTCGTGGGGCTGCTATAGACGCAATGATTAAAATATATCGCGCTGTTATACCCCGAAAACTTGACTATGGCATTCCCGTGTATTAATCAGCTCGTCCATCTGTTTTAAAATATCTCGACACAATCCATCATCAAGATCTCAGAATACCATCGGGGATATTTCGAAGTTCGTCAGTTGAGAGTCTGTATGCGTTATGTTCCGAACCATCTTTTCATTTTCGTCGCTCTAAACTTTCCTTGGATTATTATTTTAAAATAAAATCAAATTCACATCATCCGTTGTATTCATGTATCATCAATCCACAATTTATCACTCACTTCTCCTCACGCCCATCTTACATCCCCTCGTTTGGGATAAGAATCCTAAATATTTTAAATAATTTTAGCTTTTAAATTTTGCAGTTTTCATCAATGTAGAGAGTATCCCACCTCGGGTTGATGTTTCGATTTGCGTATTTAGATGTTTTGAATAATTTAAGTAAGTCTGACACCAACTCTAGCGTCTTTACCCCAAAATTTTATGAACATCGTAATAATTTTAATGATTTTAAACCAATTTTAACTGATGATTCAAAACAGGATAGTCATATTGGCTGTGGTGCTGTTACTGAAACTTTTACTGTATCTGATCAACTGTTCTCTGATTCTTCAGTTTTTACCACAGAATGCTGACATTTTGCTAGCACCTAATTTTATCTCTGATCGAACTTACAGCAAATGGATGATTTATACTGACTAGCACAGTTTTATATTAAATGTTTCTCACATCGGGCAAAGCCCCATAATATGTAAAATACAAAGTTTCTTTACAGAATTGTGGAGTGAAGAGTTCTATATCTACTTTTTGTTGTCTACCATTACGTGTTGGCATATTCAGGAATGACCATGCTGATATTTCAGATAAAACCACTCAAAATGCTAGCAATAATATCATAAACGAATATATAAATCTACAGTACAACAGGTTTGAGAAAACATTGCAATGAACAGATTAACAGCACGAAATTTATCCTAATATTCACAACTTTAAAATAAAACAGATTGATCGCAAATTTCAGGTTATAATTAATGGACTGCGTATTGGTCATTCCTGTTTAACCCACATCCATTTACTAAAAGTTGAACGAGCACCTAGTTGTTCTTAATGTCGTATTGACATTACTATTAAACATATTTTTACCGACTGCAAACGTTTCAAACATTTGAGGAACAAACTCTTTGGCCGCTTTTATTCTGATCTTGAAACTTTGCTTGGTGACCCTATACATCACAATCTTATCAAGTTTGCCATAAAAATAGGACTACATTCATTACTTTAAAAAGTAAGCGATTTCTTAACCTAATGACTGGCGCAGTATAGCCATATATGGCTTTTGTGCCAATAAGCCTTAATCAACCAACCTACTACATCTAACTTTTTAGGAGGTTCTGACTGTAAATTTCAGGAAGACAATGTGCTATTTCATGCTTACCAATCTGCTAAAAATTGGTCTCAGAAAGAAAAAATCGAGGTCTTAAGCTGGTCAAGCCGATCTTAATCATACAGAAAACTTGTGGGGTCACTTGTCTGGACAAGTGTATTCAAGAATCCGCCAATGTGATTCCGCATACGACCTGGAAGAAGCTAACATGGATGAATGGTTCAAAACTCCTGAAACTTAGCTTGAAAACTAGATTGAGTCAATGAAAAATCGAGCCTTTAAAGTTAACCAGAGAAATGGTGGATCAACATTCTTTTAATTTTGTAAAAAAATTAATTTTGACTGGTGGTATAATTTTGTAGCAGATATTTCAGAGGGAAAATGTTGAAATTGTTGGCAAAATATTCATATTTGAATATATCTCTTAAAAATTATATGCATGTATAATGTTTTTCATTTATTTCCATTAACTTAGTTTATTTTTAGAAAATTTATATAACTTATAATGAAAGTCGCAAAAACCATCAGTGATCATTTCTTACAGACTATGCATATATGCTTCTTTCTATATGTCTTCTACATGTTTTTATGCTTTTTTCTCTTAAATACAAATTTTCACTTGTTGCTTTTGCACGTGGTTACTTGTTCAAGGAATATTTTTTTTTCTTCAAATGTTATGTATTTCTTTGTCCTCTGCTGATTCAGGTTAGCACCCTGCTTCAGTTTTATTCATTGCTAATAATTCGAATACTAAATTTAAATGCAAGAATAACCGATGATTAACCTGTAAATTACTGATCAGTGCTAATTTTTTTTGAATTCTCCTCTTTGAAAGGCTACTAACTGTATTTATAAAATTAAATGTTTAATTTGCTACAAATTGGCCAAACTTCCCAACCTCTCTTCCGAAATGCGATATTTGTAACGTTTTATTTACGCTCCATCACATTTTAACTATTTGTCCCTGTTTTAACCGACATTGTTTTATTTTTTTAATAGCACTATTTTATGTATGAAGGATTTGTTGGGTGAAATTCATCATCCTAACATTTTCCCATTTCTACGGAGTATTGGTAGTTTATATTGTATATAACAGGTTTTATCTGATTTTATTCACTCCTACTTATTAACAGTGCACAGTTTTACCTATTTCATGTATTTATGTAATTCGGTTTTTATAAGATTTTATTGACTTTTAAATATATTTAACTTGCTATTAACAGTTTTATTTCCTTTATGTATTTTATAAAGATGAAATTGCAATGTGCATTTTACCTTTTGATCTGCTATAACGCGTTGTTTGGCGCAACACATCCTCCTTTGGATTTTGTGCCAATTAACCTTACATTTAATTCTATTCAATTCCTAACTTCTTCACAAAAAAATTAATTTACATAGATAATTAACAAATAAATATAACTTTAATAAAAATAACAATAGCCTCGAAATTAAACATTTTTCGAAACACAGGTTCAATAACATTTCAATAGAAGTTTTGGATTTCATTAAAAACCCTAAAAAGCGACTGGGAATAAATATATGATTATTTAACAGTAATTTTAATTTTAAATCTTTTAATAATGAGTGCATTAGTAATCTTTTCAAACTTTTCAGAAATTACAATAATAATAGAGGGAAAAGAGGAAATAACAAAAAATAAATAAATAAATACGACTTAAAAGATTTTGTTAATGAATGCATTAATTCTTATGATCGACCTAACGCCCTTAAATCTATTAAGACTAAGATTTTGGGGATTAAGCTCAATTTTCATAACAAACTCTTAAATTTTTTGAAATTAGATCAGATAAAAATTTATACAAAACAAGATATTTAAAATTTTTTAAACTTAGTTGAGAATCTAGTTAGCTCTCAAATCTAGCTAGCAAAAACAGAAACAAATAAGATTGTGTTCTTCATACTTGATAAATTCAGTGTAACAAAAGATAGTAAAAGAACAAAAATTGTAATCTTCAATCAAAATATTTAGATGACTGTGTTAATAAAACACAATAGTGAATAATAACACTATTATTATTGCATTAAGTAACAAAATAGTTATCCTATTTGAATCCGTGAACACAATTTTTTTTTTGTTTCTTTAATCTCAATAGCTAATCCTAAGAATAAGAAATGAAATTTTGTTCAGATGTTTCGTATCTGGAAATTAAATCTTGCGTCTTAAATGTATGTATTAGTAATAATTTTTTTTTGTTTTAAATCACGTTTTTTTTTAAAACGGAAGTTTTAAGTAATTATTTTTGTTTAGTGTGGGAAATTTGTATAAATTATTTTTAAAACTTTTTCGCAGCTGTAATTACCACTTATTAGAATAGAACTATGAGTTACGATTATTCTCAAACGGAATAAAATTCAAAATAAAGAATAGTTTCAGGTCTATAGGGGACTATTTTTCCTTACTTCAGTGTTTAAAATCATCATAAAATGAAGTGTTGTAACTGTTGCTTCACAGTAGTCCTATTCGTTAGGGGTCAAATACGTATTAAACACTGTTTAATATATAATGTTTTCTTATAACTATGTTTATAGTATATGTTTATAGGATTTTCAATGTTATTCAGTGTTTTCTTGTAACTAATAAGACGCACATAACGAAACTACGGATACAGTATTTTTTATATCACAGATTTCAATAATTCAAAAATAACACTGAAGGTTCATATTGAACTTAATTAACTCTACTTATAATAAGTCAAAAATAATGCTTAAAAAACACCTTATTAAAGTGTTTCGTTTTGGCAATTTTAGACAAGTTTTCGTGTTTTTTAAAGCCTAGGAAAACATTTCATTTTTGGTCCTTGAAGAAAGAAATATTTTTCATTTTAAACAGTCTTTTAATCTTTAAATATCCCCCATTGGATTTGAAATCTTATCTAACAAATAAAGTAAACAAAATTTTTTTACTTTGACTGAGAAAGACAAAAATAGTTTTAAGGAGCATTAAATTTTTTTGTTTTTTTTTGTTCGGATATCTACAACGTATCTAAGGGGGTTTATTATTTAAAGACTTAAAATTTTGTAAATAAAACAAAAACAAAACGATAAAACCTATTTTATATTTCTATGTATTTTAGAAATAAATATTTAGAACTTTAAATTTTATATCTGGAGCATTTTTCTGAAAATTCGTAACAGTAATTTCTGTAAATTCAGAAATATTACATGCAATAGAATTAAACGTTTATACGTGCTTTCAATTTCGAATCGTTGTGACTCAAATAAGTGATAAAAAAAAGACAAAAATCATAAAAACTCACAAATTGGTCCCTGGTCCTAAATTTTAAGCATTCCTAAATAATATCTTTAATAATGCACATTCTAAAGAGCACTTCCATAAACGCCTATAGCGACGCGAAAGATATACGAATGCATTTAAATATTAAAAACGAATATTTTTTTTCGGTAAACTTCTTTAGAAATGCAAATACGTTTGTCTTTTTCAAGAAAAAGCAGGAGACTTTTCGGAAATATGATTCTGGCAAAGCTGTTAGAGACGAAAAATAATTGCGTCATTCTCTAAAATGCAGAAGATTAGTTTGAAATATGAGTGTCATTACGATAAAAATTTGTAAAGATATTACTCGATGCAGCGAAAAGCCCTGGAAATGTCGAATAAATCTCAATTCCCCGTTGTTCTGTTCAACTTAAATTAGTCCACAACTATGCATTTTTTTCATTTCTTTTAGACAGAGATGATATTTCATTTGGCTCATCTAATTATTAGAAAATAGCGCAATGACTTTTTACTAATAAGAAGATGTATCATATAAGCATAGGGGGATTAAGTTAAATCTATAGTTGAGCTCTTTAATTTAGCCCTGCTGCAAAGATCTTTTATTTTGTGCTTCTAATTTGTAGTCTTTATTGGATATTATTTCTTTTCAGTACTGTTATAGATGAGGATTTGTTTGCTAAATGCGTAGTTTTGATGATTAAAAAGCAAATAGTTTCACGAAAAAATTAGATTAAAGAATTTAGTTATTAATACCTCAACAATTTACGAAACTTACTGAAAACTTGAGAGTTGTTTTATCTATTCAATCAGGGTGCATTTTATTATTTTTGTGAAAGGCATGCATTTATTAAATAAATAATCACAAGTAACCGAAGAGGTGAGATATTACTTAATTAATAACTTCATTCGTATAAAAATTATACAAATTAGAAATTACAGTAGACGTGTTTCAAGCACTCAAAAACAGGCGCCAATTTTCAAGACTTGCCAGACGTTATGAGAAGAATCAAAGCGGATTTGAAATTAAAGCATTAAGTTGCCAACGAAAAATGGAAAAATAAAGGTGAGAAGCAATTTTTTTAACGTTAATTTGAGTTTATATCGAAAATAAATATCTAGATTTAGTAAATATATATTCCATGAAATAGACGTAGAGATTTTTTAAATTACTTTGCATTTTATTGAGGGTTGTTTTTAGAATTTCTGGCATAGTGTATTATTTGTTATTATTGTTATGCAAAAAATAAAATGTTGTTATTATTAATTTTCCTTTTACTTCAATTTATTTTCTAGATTTAACGACACAATTATTTAATTAAAACATTCAATAAGTACAAAAAATTTTGAATCTTTATAAAAGTTGGTCACAATTTAAAATGGAAATCGGGATAAAATGACTAGGTACAAGAAAATAAAGTCTACAGTTTAAAGTGGATGAAAAAACCAATAATTTGATTTTTAACAAATCAGAAACTAAAAAAGTAAGGTGCATTACTTTCAAAAGATAGAGTGGAGATGTTTTGGAGATGATGGATGATTTTTACGAAAACTATACTCTTTGCGTTTTTTTGTATGACAAAAATTGAATTATTTTCTCATTTTTTCACTCACTTGAAAACCATGGTTTTAAAATCTTTTGCTTTATTTTATTATTTTCTACTTTTTACTTTTGTGCCTTTTAGATAAAGTCGAAATGTAGAAAATGTTTTTAGTTTGAAAGTAAATTTAGCTTGAATTATTTAAAAAGAAAATGATTGCTTATTGCCATCAGATACGGAGCTCCTGTAGAAATTAACGCTCTCTAGCTAGTTCGAAAGTGGTCGGAATTAGGATTTCTGATTAATTTCACTTCGTGATCTAAATTATGCTTATATAGGTCAAAAAATAATTGAAACAACCATTTCCACCTGACAGTTTTAAGTTCATTTAGGAACACTTTAATTGCTCAGAAAGTAGTAGAAATTCAGATTGAAGACAAATTCCTTTTGGTGCTAAAATTCAAAAATCTTCAACGATCAAAAATCTTCATCAGCGATCAGGTGTCATTCAGTACAGATCTCCATTTAAAATGTAGGCTCTCTAGCTAATTGGACAATAGTTTAAATTTTTAATGACTATAAATTAATTATCGAAATAATATGACTTATGACAAAGTTACAAGGGAATGATTATTATTTAATTTTTCATCAAGTTCGGATCTCTAGATCAGGATTAAACACTCCAGTTTTTTGAAAAGTCTGCTGAATTTTTACCAGAAATCAGTTAACTTTGCGGAAATATGGTGATTAATTCTGATTGTTTTGGAATAGATTGAAACAGACATGGTCGTAAAATGCGGAAAGGCTCTCCTAACGTGAGCACTCTAGTTAATCAGAAAATGGGCTGAAATTTGACAGGCGATAAGTTTTATTTTGCTATAATTTTACGATAAATTATGCTGGTAACTGTTGGGAAATGTTTGCAAATAGTTTTGCAATTCAGCATAGAAGCCAGACTTATAGTGGTCGGAAAATTGTGATTGACGGAAAATTATCTTTGACAGTAATATCATGTTAAGTTCTGCATATAGCGACCAAAAAACGATTGAATATTGCATTAACATCGGGAACGAGGCTTTAGCGCTGTCTTGAGTGCTCTAACTAGTTACAAAGTGATCTAAATTTTGATTGCGAGATTCCATCGACGTAAGCATTCATCTATCAAATATATCAAGACACCAGTAAGTTAAGAAAAAACAATAAAATGAAATGGTCATTTATATTAAGATGAAAATATGTAATTAAGTTATAAAAGGATCCGTGGGAGTTATGGTGTCAGAGTAGATAAAATCCTGGGGCAACATTAATGTGTTTGATTTTTACTGAAAAGTAATTTTAAAACTGCATATTATATAAGCTATGCTATTATATTACATATAATACAATTTTCACAACTAGCTATTACTAGCTCATACTAATTTCTATGCATCTACATATATTAAAAACATATAGTAAACTAATTTGAATACTTAAAAATGTTATTTGGAATTTTATACTAGTAATTGAAATTAAAAAAATTATAGGACATCGAAAATGCAAGTTTTTTGAAAATAACTCTTAAGTACATGATTGTTCGTAAATTTAATCATCAAACTCAGAGAGGTAATAAAGGGTATAAAGAGGATGAAGGATTACAGTAGAACAGGGGTGGTGAATCTTTATGCATCAACGCGCCATTTTTTTTTAAAAAATTGTTTAATTAGTTCATAGACGTGCCGTCAAATTATTTTGACTTCGTGATTATTGGGAAAATAATAATACTAAATACTATCAACTCAAAACTCATATACATTTTGCAATGTCTCAGTTATATGCGTAATTCAACTTCAAGTAACATTAGTGTGACTTCTGCTGTTGTAGATTAGATGACAAATAACTTATATTATGTTGCAAGAAGTTAGTTTAAGCAGGACTGTTAATTTATTTTTTTGCTCGCTATTTATTGTTAGCTTGTTTTTTATGGTTATAGATTGTCAATTTTTTTGTTAATAATTGTTTATTTATTTTGTTTGCTTTTGTGAATTTTAATTTAATTGATACGTACGCTTCATAGTGTAATAACAATTCTGATCGGTGGCGATCCCAAAATACTATGTCGCGTGCCATTGGTTCGCCATCCCTGCAGTAGAACATTCACGCTCAGAGAGGGAAAATCGCGAAAAACACAAACGAGACTCACGGGGCCAGTTGTATGGTCACCACGTTGGTTGAATGTTAGTCCGCAAGATTTATACTGATAGGGTCATCATAAATTTATGTGATACCTTGTGAAGGTGCTCTGGAAGATCTCATAGCACGGATTATCGTAGCGTCCGCAGATATCAATAGCACAGCTGTCACCTTCGAGCTGAACCGGGAATAGTTTTCATGTCATGCAATGACGTCCGCAAATGCCACTTAAAACAACTCTTGAAATAATTAATGTAATTAATCTTTCTACAGTTGGTAGTGTCTTTTGCAACTATTTCCCAACATGATATCGTAACTTGCATAGCTTTTTTTTCGCAATTTTAACCCTCTCAACTTGGTTTGCGACTCCATGTTCTATGTTAAGTTTTCATTCACGTGATGCCTGTTATCTCTCTGAATATGTCGGTCAAATTTTGAGACACTGTGTTTTCACTTTTGAAAGTTCTTAGAAGTAAATAAATGTTATAACGGTTGATAATTTGTGGTAATCGCAAATATTTTGCTCCTTACTAAAATGGGCTAGGAAGGAAAAAGCTTTGCTACCAGGTTTTTCTCACTTTTGGTAAGTTGCAGTCCGATATATTGTTTTAAGCTGAAATAGGATTAAAGAATGAAAATTACTTTTGTTCTCATATTGTTACAGCATAATTAAGAATGAAATATGTGTCAGTTAGTAAAAAGATTGCATTGAGCAATAAGACATATATATATATATATATATATNAATATATATATATATATATATAGATATATATATTGAAATTAAAGTATTTCAGTGCTTAAAATTGAAATCAAACCATGGGTAAGGTCGTGGGAAATAGCTAGACTGTGAAAACATTTGATTAATGTCATGTTTAAAATTAATTAGGTTGTTAAGATTGGGGGGGGGTCGTTTGAAGTAATATAATATTTAAAAACAGCTGTGCTATTCATTAGGTTTCCTTATAGAAGAATGCTATACATTATTTTCCATAGTAATTTGGAGCTTAAAAAATTAAAAATAAACCTTAACTAACATGGATAGTTTATTTGAGAGTTTGATAGGATTACGAAATGAAAATAAATAACATAGACGCAGTTCATAACTAAATGTCCAAGTTGAAAGTAGTTAATTTCACAGTGAAGTACGCCAACACGTTTCTTGACTGATCCGATTAATTTAAGAAATAAAAATAACAGTACAACGATATTACATACACCAACTGACGCTGACTATTGATGGAGATAAAGTGCTGAGTAATAACAATAAAGCCTCCTTAACTGAGTTATGCACCAATAACTCATAGCGCTCATCAATTTAGCACGCCGTGTCTACTTTTCCAGAGAAAAGAGTCATAAAAGTTAAGATTAAGAACTACAGACACAAGTGGGTCCAAATTCAATTTATTCGTGCCTCGTTAGTGTTTCGTTAATCGAATAATGCTACTAATGGCGAATAATTTTATCTCAATCCTTCCTTTGCTAAAAGCATATTTTTGCTGAATAGTATCCGGAAAGATGATAATAATATTAAACGGGATTACTAGGGACAATTTCCTCAATTTTTTTTTACAAACCCTACTTCATCAAAGTTCAAGAAGTAGTGAATCCTGGGAAGGTTGGATCAATGACTTTCCCTTTTAAGTGCTTAAAAATAATGGCCCGCTATCATTTTCAGCTCGTTTAACTGCTCTGTGAGTTTAATTATTAATTTCGAACAGAACGTTAAATGAGGTGGCAGTTGTGCTACCTTCCTTAATTCGTTCTTATCGATTTTTAGAAATTTTGGCGTTTTTAATGGCATAAAGGGCAGTTACGATAATTTTAGAAATTAAAGTTCGTGAAGGAATTGATTTTGAAAGTTTCTTCTTTAAATTTAAGACAACATATTTGTATTAAAAGGAATAAATATTTTTTTACCACGTTTATATTAACTTGCCTTCGTGTATGTCTGCTCGGGTGGAATTTTGTAATCGATTTAAAACTAACTTCCCGATTAGTTACAGACTTCAAATTTGGCACATAGTTCAGAATTGGATGACAATGCATGAAAATGAAGAGAAAGAAGACATACAAAGTAAAATAAAATTAAAATTAAAGAAAAATTAATATTTTCGCGATTGTCTTCTGTTGTCGATTCAATTATTTCAAATTAGTGTCACATGTCACTTGAAAAGTTTTGTGTACAGTGAGTGAAAAAATTTAGATTTTGGAAGTGAGTACAAAAATCAAAATGAAGAATAATACTTTTAAGAACCACGTTTTTTGCAGTGGAGAATAATAATTAAAAAATAAAAATTTGAAAAACGAAAAACGTGGGGCGCATGAAATATATAACAGTACATATACACATACATATACACATTTTCTTACTCATACACATGCACAGCCACATACACATCCACATATACATCCACTTACACATGCATATACGCAAACATATTCCACATACACATCCACATTCAGATACAATTACAATTACAGATATACATACACATATTCTCATGAGTACACATACACACACTAATATAACATTACTGTTATGTATTTCATGCACTCTACGTTTTTCGTTTTTCAAATTTTAATTTTTTAATTATTATTCTCCACTACAAAAACGTGGTTTCTAAAAATATTATTTTTTTAGTTAGATTTTTTTTCGTTATTGCCTAAATCTTTTTCTTAATTAAATGTTTACTAATCTGTAATTTCTTAAAACATTATTACTCTTAAGAAAAAATTGTTGAAAAAATCTTTCAAAGAGACCAAAAATGTTTGTTACGAGCATGTATGAGTACATGAATGAAATTTAAAGTACCTCTAACATGTTTTTTTAATATTAAGTCATATTTTAAAATAGCTATCTCTTATTAATTCCCAACCACAGATATTTTTATGCTTTCATTAAGGGTCGCAAATATTCATTTTCCAACTAATTAGATTATATTTAGAGTTAATGGGACATCATTTTCGGAGATATTGGTAAACAAAGAAGCTCCCTTAAAGGCATCTACATTCGCCATCTTGGATTTGAGGTTATTTTTTTTTTAAATGTTTTCTTGTTCTTAACACATTTTTGATGATAAAATGCTATTAGACAGCACAATACCTTTCAAAATAGGTGGAAAACAATTGAACTATTTAAAACTTCTATGAATTTTTCCTCAAAACTTTAAAACAATAAAATGATGTAATTTGTAGTTTGAATAATAGTTTTGAATACAGTTTTGACTCTTAAAAATTTAATTTTAATATATCTTTTTTTATTTTTTTTATTTCCAATGGCAGAAATTGACAAACTCTTAACAAGAAGAATGAACATAGATAAGAGAAAAAGTCAATGACTCATTAGCAGATGCCGAGCACTCCAATATCTGTTCACTTCGGAGTCTCCGTGTTCAGCCGAACATCCCATCAAGTGCTTCCTATCCATTACTTCGAATTTCCTACTGAGTGGGCAATTCGGACACTCAAAAATACAAATGCGGTGGAGGTGGTGCGCAAGACAGCCATGACCCACCGCAAGTCTAAATTCTGTCACATCATTTTTACGGGATCTGTCTGAAATGTTCCCCCAATGATTCGAGATAGGCCACCTGCATTCCATTGAAGAACACTAAGCCTACACGAGTGACAACGATCAGAGTGATGCTGCATGCCGAAATTAATAGATATTTTTTAGCCATCAAAGACGGTACCAGCGTGCACCGCATTTTAATACAGCTTAAACTGATGAAAAGAGATTTGGATAATACTAAAAAACTCTTTTAATGTAAATGCACAAAAGGGATATTTATTAAAAATCTAAAAACAGGCCAGTGTTGGTAATTTAATTACCTATCAAAAACTGTTGATCGCAGAATTGTATTGATATTATTTTGTCAAAAAAATTAATAAAAAATGCAAAATACTGTATGCTTTCATATTTTTTTAAATCTCAAATTAGAATTGGGTAATGGCCTTGTATTTTGCGTGAATAGAAAGATACTGACAAGTAGAGTAACTATCCATCATCAGTTTATATTTATAAAAATGTAACAAAGAGACTTAAAAGCATATTTAGAATATTTTCCCCAGTCTACACTCTTTCGATAGTTGAGTTCAGTAGGGGTAAGGGCCTCTTAGGAAATTTAGCGCCAAGAAGTCGAATCAAGATTGTTAAATTTTCACTTTTTGTCACGTTTTGTAAGTAAAGATACTTACTACCAATTTCTTCTCAAGTTTACGATATAAAATTACGAAGAAGGCAAAATTGTGTGTCTTTTCTTTATTACTAGTCATTAAAACAATACATGACACTGCGCCCAATATCTACAAATTCATCTATGTCTCCAATAAAAGTTTGTGATGAAAAATTGTTCTCAAGTCTGTATTAGTCGAACAGTGTTACGCGAAAACAGTCTAAATGACTGTTTTTACACAGTAAGATTGGAAGATATTTGAGGCATAAAAATGTTTTGATGACATAAATATCTCATGCTTCTCTGTTTGAATCTGAAAATGAATCGTTAGATTTTGAACGCTTCTTTTTCCACTGAAACATCATTTGTTAAATCTACGTTGTGGTATAAGAGCTATAAGTTGTAATGACGCGTCGATGAGCGAAGGCTGTAAGAACTACATTTTTGACAGAAATAGAAATGATTTATTTTTAGCAGATTTTTTAAAAAAAAACAGAGATGGAATGGTTCATTTGCCGAACACGCTTACATTCATTGTATTGCATCCCGATGTATTTGTTGCCACCAGATATAACTCGTTACCCCCAAATCCTGGTTTTAAGAATTTTAGAATCCCATTAAGAACACATTTCTGTATTTTCGAATTTCAGTTAATTATGTATTTATTGACAAAAATATGTAGTAATGTATAATTAGCTCTATAGCATTATGTCAATCTTATGTAATTTAATTAGTATATATTACACATTCTGATTTGTATAAAAGCCTTTTGTTTGGTGCTGCATGTTTTTTTTAGAAATGTGTGCCATTAAGCATCACATTTAACTAATCTAAAGCAATTTTTGTGATCCATTTGAGGAAATTAAATAATAATATTTGGTCCTGTTTTTTTAAAACCACCTCTCATGAGTTAATTTTGACTCCTTATTTTTTATAATCATTTTCTAGCCATCACGAATTTCATACACAAATTGGAAAGAGCGATATTACACAGATATTTAACAGTGTACATTCCTGGTATGTTATAATGCACAATTTAAAAATTGCCCAGAACATTATTTACTTCTAATACTTTTACATGAGTAAGAACTACTAAAATAAGTAGTCAAGAAGTTTTTTTTCTTTGATTGAGTATTCACAAATTATTTATTTTTTAAGCTCTTTGATTTTTGAGTACCTTATAAAAGTTGTACTTCCTCTTCTTGTATGATGTTTCAACAAACGAGCTTAATGCTACGAACAAATTTCCTATGGGACACAAAACATTCCTTTGAAAGCCTATTATTTTACCCTGTAGGATCTAGTTGTTGTAAAAGATCAAGAGGGGTACAATTTCAATCCTCCCCCATAAAATTCCATTAAGAGAACACGACTGTTTGGGGGAGGTTGATTGGAAAATATCCGATCACGTGAAATGATCGGATCCCACCCCACTCTCACTATTGGGACCTGAAATTAATCCGATCTGGCACTGTTAATCCTTGAAGGAGGGATTTTCAAGCATTAGGTTAAGAATGATTCCGAATCCCTTGGCGACTTTACGGGAGAAAAGAAATAAAGTTATTTCTTAAGTAACGCTTTGGCTGGGAGAGAAAATGAATGTGGTTCTTTCAATTGTTGAATGAGTCATAATGGATCATTGGCTTCCTTACAAATTAACGGAGGCGACGTAACTAGATAAGTGATAAATCACTAATGAAAATATAGGAATCAGCTTATAGTGGTTCATTGGAAGTTGAATACTACCTACTTCTTAGATAACATAGGTAGAGAAATATTTATAGATATTAGGGATAAGGTTAATTGAGATTGCAATTATCATTTTCATCTAGTAATTAATAAAAATTTGAATGTTATCAACTTCTTGGATATACCAATTCTTTTAAAAACATATTTTGAGTCATAATGGATCATTGGCTTCCTTACAAATTAACAGAGGCAACGAAACCAGATAAGTGATAAATCACTAATGAAAATATAGGAATCAGCTTATAGTGGTTCATTGGAAGTTGCATTCTACCTACTTCTTAGATAACATAAGTAGAGAAATATTTATAGATATTAGGGATAAGGTCAATTGAGATTGCAATTATTATTTTCATCTAGTAATCAATAAAAATTTGAATGTTATCGACTTCTTTGATATACCAATTCTTTTAAAAACATATGATTGGGATTTATATTTTTACATCAATTGGAAGATTTAGTTATAAATGGCTTTCGCTGCGATAAATCCGAACTAACTCACCCTAATTACAGCAAGTATATAAGTTTGCATTAAGTAAAGGGTTGGAGTTTGGTAAGTGAACACAAATATCATGGTTCGAGCCACGATGGCTCAGGGGATAGAGCGTTCGCTTCCCAATAAGGTGACCCAGTTTCGAATCTCAGCGGTTGCTGGTTGATACGAATTATGCTTTCGTCTTGTACCAACCACAATGGAAATGTAAATTATGGCGCAATATAGCCACTTTTGGCTCTTGTGCCAATAAACTTCACCCAGCCAACTTCAATGATGATGGATCATGGAATGGAATCACCTTGCCATTAATATCATCAATACCGATCAATACCATCACTGTTGGTCATTATCAAATTCATTTTTATGTATTTACTGAATATCTGCTATTTCCAAATTCATTGTTTATTTTACAATGACTAAATATTTTATCGATGTTACTTTTTATAAGACCAGTCTGCTGATTTTATTTTCTCTATTGTAGTCTGAGCAAGATGTATGTACGTATACCATCACTTATACTAAATTTTCAAGGTTTCAAGAATAATTTATTTTACTGAAGTCTTAATTAGGAGCTAAGGCGTTGTACAAAGTCTTCGTTTACGTAAGGTAAAGCGTATGAAAATCCGATGTTTTTTGTATATTTCAAAGTAACTAAAAAAAAGTGTTTCTTAAATAAATTTAATTAAATTTAAAATATTATTAATTTAATAATTAAATTATTAAATTATTATTATATTAAATTTAATGATTAAATTTAAGAGCGAATTGTAAAGATGTAAAGAATTTTATTTACTGCTATTTCATTTTAAAGAATCATAATATTTACAAACTATATCAACTATACAATCAATTGGGTATAATATGAAAAAAGCACAACTACTTCCACTTACTAGGAATAACATTTACCTTTTAGTTTAATTAATAAACTGAGTTTTAAATATGCTTACTAAATTCATAAACTTCGGTAAAACAACAATATAAATTATTTCCAAAGGAACTAGACTAATACAATTCCAACCTGGCGAGTAGCGACTTCGACAAGACACTTCTCTCTCTGACAAGACTCTGACAAGACACTTCGTTTGATGCTTTTACTTGTTGCTGAAAATCAGGTTCGTAGAAAATGCTGTTTACTAGTTAAATTTAGTAGGAATAACACGATCTGTGACGTAGGCTATAGTATACCCAATTGCCACGAATTTAAAACGTGAGTTCAGTAAAGGAACTTTCAGTTTTCAAATAATTATTTCTAAAATAATTATTGAAGTTATACTTCTTATGCGACTTCCAACAAGGTTACGTTAAACGTTTAACGCTACATTTTTATTGGCCCGGAAATCACGTGGTAGGATCCAGTTTTCCCTCATTCATTTCCATATTGTTTTGGTTCTCACTAGCATAAAAATAATAAAAGTATTGTTTTTTTATAAATATTTTTTTAGTTTGATTTGATACACATATAATTTAATGGGGTAGTATTTTTTATTTTCAAATTTAGTGGATAACAATTGTAAAAAATGAGCGAAAACAATCCCACGGACAATGCGACGGATTTAAGGTTATGTCAAGGTACGTCTCTTGTGAATATCAATTGATTGTTTGGTTTTCTCTCCTGAAATTACATTATGACGCATTCACATACTTTATTAATACAAATACATTTTCCAGGGAGAGACAATGAGGCAACCACAAGCACTTCCACTGGTTCAAGAGGTCCACGAGAGAAAAATGCACAATATTACCGTTATTACGGAGCACGGAAACGAGCGAGCAGAAAAAAGTGTCGTTGAATAGAACTAGTGATCCTTCTACGACTTCTGATTCTTCTACAATTAACGTCGCAGGTTGCGAAGATTAACTTCTTCCGCGTGGAGGGACTCCACGCACTATTTTTGTTTAAAAAATACTATACCGTATAGTTCTTTTTAGAAACGTGTATTACAGTCACGTTCTAAAATTATTGTTAAACATTTTTAAAATTTATGTGCTTTTGTAGTTTTGTTTTGATAACACGCGTGATTTAAAAAATTTTAATTCCCAAAATTTGAGCAATAATTTACAATATTTGCTTTTAAACTTCCTATAGAAATATTTTTTTATTGAATGAAGTTATAGAAGTAGAAATTTATTTCCTTTTTTTTTACAATTTGATCAACAAAAACACTTTTAAAAAGTATGCCACTTTTTTTCAAAATCGATTTTTAAATCCTCCTATTGTTAAAAAGTAGACAGCAAAAGTCATTAGTAGTTTTTTGACCGTAATGTATCACTTTGTCTGGAAGAAAAACTAATCATCAACAATTGCTTTTACCTTTAAGTTTTTTCCACCAAGTTAACCCTAAACTGACTTAAGTGATACGACAGCGCAGGATTTATTGTTCAAAAGTCATTAGGGCTCTTTGAGGAATACTTCTGCCACAATGGACTTTTTAGCTGCAGCAGTCATCAGGTTGGCAAACACGCGCCACAAAGATCGCCATTTCTAAGGAAAATTTATAGCATCTCCTATTGGTTGTTTATAAAAGAACCATTTGTCTTTTCCAGTAAAAAGGAAAATATAACCGGAGTGGCTAGTTTAGGACGTGTTAGCGAACGCAAAAAGTGCCAAACAAGTTCTCGTTGTAATGAGGGCATTTATTATCATTAGTGGCTCTGTCTTTGAGGCACGGCGTCTTTAGAGGTAATGGTCCGAATGAATGCAGCGTGAAAAATGCATCTGAAGCCACAAACACCATCAATTTAGTTTGAATTTTTACGCCAACTTAAAAGATGGAGGCTTGAGACTGAAACTGAGTACAATCTTTGGTGTGCTAATTATAAAAAAAAAATAGCACTCAATCTAGAAAATGACAGAAATGTTTACGAAGAACCTTTTCTACTCAATTTAAATGAAACGAATATTTCAGCTCTGTGTAGATAATTGCAGCTAGGTGTAATTTGAAACTGGTTTTTTTTAACCTTTGGTTTCAACCAAATGGAAATTTTTGACATAAGTCAGAACGCATTTGCATACTATTAGAATTCAAAACGAAAGGCAGTGCAGGTTTACAAATTGTTTTCTCACTTTCAACTGTTTTTCTAGGTTAACAATTAGAAAGGGTTAGAGTGTAGAATTAGGTACTCCTTGGATTGGTGACGAATTTCTTTCAATATTGCCGAAACTCGAATTGTGCTTGATATTTGAAAACAAAATTATTATTTGGTATGGTAAATTAACATTGAAATTGAATGTTTTAACGTATTTTTGTTGTTTTAAAAATATTGTAAAACAGCGACAAAAATTAATTACCTTTTAGCGCTGATCTTGGCTTCGAAAAATCGCCAAAAATAAAAATGGCTTCCTTTTGACCTTGGAAGTATATTTGTTCTGTAAAGGTACGTTACTGCTTCTGATTTCATACCTGAAATCGTCATCGGTAGTATTTAACCTCTTCCGGTACCGGCGGAAGGAAAAAAAAGAGAGCCTCCTCAAGCCCTTACACTCTTAGTTTATATCGCTCATTTGGTGAAAGAATGACGTAATTGAATATCACTTTAACTGTCAGTTACGTCATTGTTTCACCAAATGAGCGATATGTATTAAAGATAACGTATGCGTGCTAGTTGCAGTACGAGAGTACCGATTTGTGATCACGTCCTTGTGATACAATAAAGGTTCGTTTTATATATGTTACGCCGGCCGTGAAATGAGAATCGCGTAAATGTGATCACGGCAAATTAGCGTAGTATTTAAATCGTTTTTTTTTCATTTTGGCGTTAGTTCTTGCCATAGAAAAAAATTTCTCTTATTAGTCAAATCTGGAGGTTTTTAAGTAACAGTTTACATTAGGGGGTCTTTCTTATTATGACAATTTCTCATGTTTTTGTGTTAAAATACTCAGAAGGGAGATTTTCTTAGAAGAAGGGGAAATTACGATAGAAATAATAAGAAAAAGGAAGATTTCATACACAATTAAAGCTCCAAATTACGGTACCCAATCCAAGAGGCACCCTATTCTATACTCTAACCTGTTTTGATTATAAGATAATTAAAAAATAAAAAAAAATTACATAAAAAATTAAAACTAATAAATTCATAATGACTAAAAAATTATCTTTACGAAGTTGATGTAAAGAAGTTTTCAAGTATTTTCTAAAATGTGTGAAATCTCACTAGCGTGAAGTATACTAGCAGCAGGAACATTTCCTGCTCAGCTAGTAGAAATTTTTTTCCTCATTCGCTAATTGCCATAGTACCATTAAAAAATCTGAACTACGATGTTTCTTAGTTTCTTTCATAACATTATATTATGCAAAAAGCATTTTGTTTTCAAATATATGCTTTGACACACTTTAATGCGTTTAGAATTTATCTGCACATTATGTTTATCTGCAACAAAAGATTCTTTATTTCAAAACAATTGCATTTGTTTTCATGCCATTGTTTACTAAATGAAGAATATGAATATGAGAGTTTACAAACTTTTATACAAGAATTTGTGAGTTTAGAATTGGGTACTTGCACTTCAAGAAGAAGACCTCCCATACCCACACATGTTACCTATGACGTCAGTAACAGCTAATCTTTATCAGCAGTACTGAAGTTGAGCAAAATTTCTCTACACGAGTCATAATGTTAATTAACGTTAGGTTAATTAAATACGTAGCCGTTTCGCGTATCGAATTAGTTAAAATTTAATTCTTTCTCGTTTACTTCTTTTATTTAACTTAGATTTATTATTTATTTATGCATTGTATTGTAACCGTAATTTATATTTTTATTTTGTGTACCTGGCAACTTCTATAACTAGTTTTTTTATGTTCCACATCGCTTTGTGTCTGTCTTTAAGTCTCTGTTTAAATATATAGAGAAGGAATTGAAAATCTTTGTGAAGGAATTTAGAATGTGTCACTTAAGAGAACTGATACTTGACGGGTTTGGCTTACTCGAAATATAATGGAAAGAACAGTTGCTAACGTAAATAAATGTCACGTTTCAACAACCAATCATGATCGAGATACCCACACTACGTCGCTTGCAGGTATACCATTATAATTTATTTTGAATTTACAAATAAAAATATTAAAATTAAATACGTGAATAAGTCATAAGTAAGTGACTTTTGTCATTCATTATAGGAAGTATTAAGTGAAAAACTAGTCATTAAAATCTATTAAATCAAAACAACATGTGTGTGAACGCTCCAAAGCTCATATACCATCCACTTATTCTGATATTAAAAACACAATCAGTCCTACATTACTATAAAACAATTGGAATGAAAAAACAAATCACAAATTAAACAGCTTTAATTTTTTAAAAATGGAACCATTTTCGGGATTAATTCTCCCAAAGAAAAAAGTCATTATAAATCGCTCTTCACAAGAAACAAGGCTTTCTTGGCTGTCAGTCAAAAATTTGGATTTCATAATTTGATTAAGTATAGACATAAAAAATTGTTAAATAAATCAAGAACTTGATTATATTATCTAGGAACCAGTGATTATAGTACGACTATATATATATATATTACAGTCACGTTCTAAAATTATTGTTAAACATTTTTAAAATTTATGTGCTTTTGNTTGGAGACCCTTCCCACCCATATATATATATAAATACAAGAAAATAAATTTTTTAAACAGTCGTTTGTTATTTTTTTACTTATTATTTCCCTCCCTTTTTTCATTTGTCTACAATTTTTCTTTGTTTTATCTTCATTTTGAACTTTCTTATATATATATACCCAAACAAGCACGATATTATGAGAGGTACAAGGAGCATTGCTAACTTAATTAGTTAACTATATTTCGTGAAATTATATATTATAAATAATTATAAATTATATATTATTATATAAATTATATAGAATAAGTAATGTTTAGACAATACTTTATTATGATAAATGATTGCTTAAACTTTAAAACAAAAACTTATTTATCTTATTAATATTTTGTAAGAAATGAGTTTTAAGCAATAAATATAATCATTTATTGTCATTAAAAATCTCGAGATAAATACAGTCTTCTTTGCTTTCAAACTATACTCTTTTGTAGCTCTTTAATCTTTTGCTTAAAAATTAGAAGTCAATAGAAAAAAATTCACACAGCGTCGTACTTTCCATCTCAAAACCAAAAAGAAAGTTTTTAGTAATAAATTATCCGAACTTCCTCTTGGAGCTATCTTTAAGAAAAGAAAGAAGAAAAGCTCTTCTTTAAGTAGAAAAGAAGAGATAAAGAAGAGCAGACACGTTAGGCTTCTCTAAATAAGATAACATACTTTAAATTGTAAATTGACTCCTGGGAATTGGCAACGCAGGCTAATCTCTTGTACGGATGTGTAATCTCTAATCTTGTCACTAATGAGTTAGCTTTCTTTGCTTTTTAACCCCTTTCGAATTTGCTGTAACCGTAGCGTAAGAAACAGTTGTGTAGAGGGAGAAAAAAATAGATGTATTCAGTTTCAGCTGAGGTTAAAAATTTATTAAGCTTTGTTTCGTTAGGATGGAAAGATTTTTAGCGAGAGAATTAAGCGTAAGTGTTAATGAACAAATTATTCAGCAGGAGTAACACGTAATCTACTAGAAAAGATTGAAATCACAGCTCTGTAGTTATTTTTTTGCAGAACATTGTAATATAATTTCGCGTAATTGTTTCGAGATTTGCTTTTGAGGATTAGTATAAGATAAGTATAACACAATTACTTTCACGTTCTGAGGAAATATGAATAACATATTTCAAATTGTTTAGGTATCCTTTGAGAAATACAATATTTTGTAAGTTGATTGTTGCTTCAAAACAATTTTTTTTTTAAATATCTGAATGCCAATATTAAAAGGAGCGCGGAATTGAAAAACACTTGAACCATTCTAAAAATCGAAATTCAGTTTAAAAATGTTAATAACAGTATATCGTTCTTTTTAAAATAGTTTTTTAAAATTAATTTTGCTCTGGTATAGGAAAATGATTGGTGAAAAATTGAAAAAGAAATATTAGAAAGAAAAGGAAGACATGCAATTAAATGCTTATTTGAGATTTGTTTCGTTAGGATGGAAGAATTTAGAAAGAGAATTACACTAAGGAGTTAAATTATTTAGCAGGAGTAACGCGTGATCTAGTAGAAAAGACTGAAATCACAGCTCTGCAGTTACTTTTTATAGAACATTGTAATATAATTTCGCGTAATTGTTACGAGACTTGCTTTTGGTAATTAATACTATAAGATAAGTATACCGCAGTTAATTTCCTGTTCTGAAGAATTATGAATAAAATATTTCGTATCATTGAGAAATATAATATTTTGTAGGTTGATTGTTGTTCGAAATTTTTTTTCTCAGTAGTAATAGTAAAAAAAAAAAACGGTTTCATCGAAAAGCAACTGAACTATTCTAGGAAACAAAATACTATTCTTTTCAAAATTTTGTAAGTAATCTTAAATAAGTTAAAAAATATTAATTACAGTATCTTGTTACTTTTAAAAAGTTTTTGTTTCAATTTTGTCGCTGTATAGGAAAATAATAGATGAAAAATTGGAAGACAAGTGGTTAAATGTTTGTTTCGTTAGGATGGAAAGATTTAAAAAAAAAGATATTATGCTTAAGTGTTTTTGAACAAATTATTTACCAGGAGTTAATGTGTAATCCAGTAGAAAAGATTGAGATCATAGCTTATTTTCAGAACATTGTAATGTAATTTCGCGTAATTATTTCGAGATTTGCTTTTAAGGTTTAATATAAGATAAGAGTCAAACGCAATTATTTTTATGTTCTGAAGAATTATGAATAACATATTTCAAATCATTGGGTATCTCTTGAGAAATATTTTTTTAAATTTTATTTCCACTGAGCTGCACAATCGGTCTTGCCGATAAGCAGACCTAGTGCGTTCTCCATAGGAGGTATCCACTTTTTCAGGACCACCACAATGGGTGAGATACCGTTCTCTCTTGAGAAATATAATATTTTGTATTTTGATTATTGTTCTAAACGAAGATTTTCGAGTAGTAATGGCAAAAGAAGGGTTGCAGCGAAAAACAACTGAACTATTCTAGATAATCAATATATTATTCATTTTGAAATTTTACAGATTACCTTGCATACGTAAGCAAAAAATATTAATAACAGCATATTGTTACTTTTAAAAAAAGGTTTTGTTTTAATTTTTTTATTCAGGTCATGCTGGAATCTTGGGGAAATGAAACCACTGATATTGTCAACAAACAATATATCGAACAATCGTCTTGCCGATTCCGATATCAAAAATGTGATTGGCAATAAACTGCATTCACACTGGCAAAGTGATCGGAAAATGACATAAATAATAAATTGCATGAGGTCAAACCATTCACAGAACCTTACAAAAATTTAAATATTTTATAACCTCGTTGAACAGCTTGCCCAATTTTGGGTTTACGACTACTAATGTTCAACTCCGTAACTTTGTAATTTTGAGCCCAATCCAGAAGACAAGGGAACTCATGGATCAAGTATTGAGACACATTTACCTTCGTGGACGACTTTTTGGGGGAACTAGCACGCATTTGTGTTACATGGAGAGGAAAACCACTAAAACCTCCCACGCTCAGCCTAATGGCAAGGGAACTGTAGCCCATAATCCGTCTACCCCTGAGGATATTTTACGTCAGCACTGTGGTCGGTGCAAGCCGGGCGTGGAATTTGCACCGACAAGCCATCACTGGGTTTCGAACCCGGTTCACCTCACCCGATTCATTGGAAGGCGAAAGCTCTATTTTCTGAGCCACCGGGGTTCTAAAATTTAAATGTAGATGGAAAGCAAGAAGTAATATTAAATCACTTTCGAATTGGTCACTGTCGTCTAACCCCTAAATATCTCTTATTAAATGAACAGACGTTCAAGGAACTTCTCACTATTAAACATATTTTAAATAAATGTTATAAATTTAAATCTCAGAGACAACACCATTTTGGTAACTTTAATCAACTATTAACTTTATTAATTGGGAACAAACCTCACAATAACATTTTCCATTATCTCAAGGACGTTGAATTTTTCAAATTGTTTTAACTTCAATTCTTAACAGAATACTTTTAATAAACTAGAGTTTTAGGTGCGCTATAGCCACAAATGGCTCTCGCACCACTAATTCTCAATTTATTACATCTACTACTTTTATATAACGAACAAGTGTCATGATGTGCAACTTAAATAATTCGATAAATGTGAAGTAAACTATGGGTCAGTGCCATAAATATATATAACTCAAGCAGTTGACGTTATTTAAATACTGATACCCGATCCGTCTGTTTTGTTTGGAGACCCTTCCCACCCATATATTATACTTTATATTATCTCCCATTTAAGACATGGGACTTCTCACCGAGATTTGAATTTACCGTTGATTAGCTTTTATCAATTATTTAGAACTCTTCATCTTTATGTAATAATTTTAAGCTTACTGATTTGGCACTTCAGTTTTTATCATAATTGTTTTAAGTTTCTCAGTTTTTTAGACTTTAAGCAAAGTGACTTTGATTTCAACCTAGTTTTCGACTCCTTATAGTCAAAACTTGGCTCAAACGCCAAACATATCATGACTTTATAGAAGACTTCATGACTTCTTTTTCCCCTAAAAGGACGCATGTTATGTTATGTGTGAAAAAAATAACGAGGGAAGTTAGGACATAGACATACAAAGCTTATAAGGAAATATAAATTATGAATATCAGCTTTCAAATATAACAAAATTTGAAGGGTTCATTTAAAACCGATGTCAGGACTACTGGGACAATAAAAGTAAAGCAGTCCTGCTTCAGACCATTGTGGGCCATTGGGGTTAAGGTTCCACAATTTTGCGACCAACGGCATGATTGTGGCAATGTGGTCAGCACTGCGCACCTTTACTTCCCAGACAACTGGTACCCATCGATCTGAAGCTGACTGGGCTTGAAGTCGCCACTGGGGATCGAACCTCAGTTCTTTACAGTGACAGGACAGTGCCTTAACCACTAAGTCATCATGGTTCATCAGGGATAATTATTTGGAAGTAAATTTTAAAATATATTTACATCTATTTTAAAGAAATTTTTCGGAAATTTTATTGGAAATTATTTTAATATGCTATACATATATAATTATTAATATAAAAACTTTGATTCTTCAAGAATTAGTTTTTGAAAAAACAATGTTACCTCCATAAGCCGAATATTTTGATTATTCGAAATAAGTAAGGTTCCAATTAAATCGGACAATCGAAATTCTTCATATATATTTATGATTTTTTATCTCTACACTGCAAATACTACAACACAGTAAAAAAGTTGATGCATAGTTACCACCATTTTCAGTGGTGAGGTTAGTTAAAATTTTTTACAGTGCGTTTCGTCACATTTTTTATTTGCTTTTTCACTGTTATAAGCTTATTTATTCATCTTTTATTTGTTTATTTACTGACAACATATATTTTTATGCGCATTCGAATCATTTTATAGCTTTATTGCGAAAACATTTCATTTTAAAAAACAATATATTCGATATATATACAATAATAAGAGAGAATATATTTTACCAATATATTCTCCATAATTATTTCAAACAGTTGTTATTTTCTTAATTTTGTTATTTTTTTTTCACGATAATATCACAGTTTTGTACTTAAAAATGTTTTAAGTTTACCTCAACACCTAAAATGGTAGCAACTATATACACCAAATTTTTGTTATAGTATGCTTTTGGTAAATCAGTTTGAAATTGTTTTCTTTCAAGAAAGGTGCTAGTTTCAGAAAAAAAATATGAATAATATTCTTCTTCTTGTAATTTTACTTTGTTATAGAATAAATTGTGACTTACACGAGGCATATTAAATCATTTTTTTTAATTTCTTCGAAAGTGTTTATTTAAAGAACTATTTTAATTGTGTCGAGTGCATCCTTATCTATTTCTTATCAGATAATCATCACGGAGAAACCTGAGAGTCTCCTTCATAGAATGTTCCTCACAATATCATCAGGATATCCATTGAACCATGAGTGTTTCTAGAGTATCTAAAAAACGTTTTGTTTTGGGCGAAGGACCCCACTGGGACAACAGAAGCCAACGCCTTTATTTCGTGGACATTGATGCAGGGGAAACTTGCCGGCTGAATCCATCCACAGGAGAAACCGAGATTGTTGTTCATTCTGGTAACGAGTTTATTTACAAATACCCATTTCATTTATTAATTTATACTTATTTTAATCCTACAACTAGAGTTCTTCTCAAATATATATATATATATATATATTTGATTCTTTGCTATTCCATTTTAAAGGTAATAAGTTAACTTTTATAATC
>NC_092206.1:59060489-59075450 GCF_043381705.1 Parasteatoda tepidariorum | reverse complement strand
TATATATATTTATTTGAAAGCGTTATACATTTTTAAGGAGAACTGATTTATACGGGAAATATCAGATTTGAAGAAATTAACTTTTTGCTTACAAATATTAATAAACCATACTTGTATAAGTTATTTTTATTGGAAATGTAACAGAATTTTTCTTAACAAGAAATTGTTTTGGCTTAAATCACTAGTTTCAGTTGTAATCACTTTGAAAATCATATCTAGAAACTTTTTTTTCTTCTTAAATTTAATATATCTAAGTTATTGCAAAGCAATACTTTTTATAATTCGAATGCTCTTTTAAGTTTATTACAGTATATGTTAAAATTTCGTGAATTTATTGAGATTCTGAAATATTTTTTTACTTAATCTGCTGAGATCCGAATCTGAGCTTTAATAAGGACAGCAAATGCGATTTTTACCCAAAAAGATGTTGCTTGTTAGCAGAAAATAGACCCCTGAATACGATTTAAAAAAAATACAATTAAGCCTAATTAACATTTTTAGTTAATTTTAATTTTTAATAAATTTTAATTTTTAGCATTTTTTTTGCAGCTTGAAGGATTTTTTTTCTAGTGTACTTCTGGACAAAATCCAATTGTCTCAAAAAATAAGATATTTATATATTACAAAACTGTGAAGAAGTATGTTTGAATAGAATTTTCTACCTCTATAAATATTTTTAATAATAGTTATAAACCAGCGGTATCCAGCTAGTTGAATATGAAAACTAAATTATGTTAATTCAAAATTAATTGCAATTGTTATCAAAACAAATAACTAACAAATCAATCATTAAAAATTGTTCATAACATGAAACATTATTTGGGGGAATGGTTTTTATGTGTTTTATATGCTATAGAGTTTATGCAATAAGTAGAGGAGATAAAGCCAAAGGTACAAAACAATAAAATCACAAAATCCCTTCCTATTTTATATCTTGGTTGGTCACTTCAGTTTTGAATTTCTGAAATGTAATTCATAAAATGGTATATATATAACATTTATAGGGAGACATAATACACCTTATGCGTAATCTGCAACTTATAAAATTTTTCTAGGCTTTCCATGAAATTAAATATTTTCCCCTAAATATGATGAGCACTCGTTTTTTTTAAGCGTTTGTGTTTCCTTTTTAACCGTCGTTGAATAGCCGACTCAATTTTGGGTATTCGATTACCAATGTTCATCTCAAGGGAACCCCTTGAACAAGTATCGGAGAAATTTGCCTTCGTGGTGAACATTTCGATGGAACCAATCCATATTTGCTTTACATGGAGAAAAAAAGCAGAAAAACCTCCCACGGTTGGCCTATCGGCAAGGGTGCAGCGTAACTACCACTACGACTATTGAACATCAATTCACTAGTATATAAGACATGCTCACTTTATTCAATCCTGAGGTATCTTCTGATAGATGAAAGTTGGCATTGTCTAAACATCTTTCTCCACATTGGTGACCTGCGGACGTGATATGATCACGCCTACTTCGATGAATGGTTCACATTGACTAGTTCACTTGCTAATTGTGACTGCGTCATCGTCATCCTCGCTCTGTTTCTGCTCAGTCTCATTTACACACACTGGTTTCTTCACATACTCCACTGCTACTAGCAACACAGGAGTGACTACACACACAACCATGAATTTAATATAGCTCTCATGGCTAAAGCTCAAAACCCGGTGACCTTAATCCAGCTCTCCCGGTCTTTCACAAATACAGCAACTAGTGGCATCCGCTCATCGAATTCTATCCCTGATAAAATTCTGGTGGGGGAGTATTGTGGCGTAACTACCACTACGACTATTAAACATCAATTTACTAGTATATAAGACATGCCAACTTGATTTTATCTTGAGGTACCTTTTGATAGATGAAAGTTGGCATTGTCGATATTACCTTTCCCCACAAGGGGACTCTTACCCATGATCCGTTAACCAATTAAAGTATTTTGCGCCAGCACTGTGATCGTTGCGGACCGAACGTAAAATTTCTTTCGATTAGTCATCGTATCGACTAGCCGTCGGATTCGAACCCGAGTCACTTTATTTACAGGCGAGCTCTCTATCCCCTGAGCCACCACGGCTCCAAATGTATGCATTAAGAACTTTTTATGTGTTTAATTTGTTTCGTGGGCCTACGGTTAATTTTAAATTGATTTCGTATTAAATGTACTAACCGCAGTGACCAGCGTGGAAATCTTTCAAAATTATCTTGCTAATATAAACTTTGATGGTAATCAAGCCGAATGTGCAACAAAACTGTATTTAAATGTTTATATAAAATATTTATATAAATATTTAAATGAAGGGGTTGACAAATGCTTTATGCCATTTGTCAACCCCTCCTCCACCTTAATTATTTTTAAACAATATATTGACCAAAATTTTTTAACGTCGGGCTGTTGCCCGCTCTCAAGTACTTCGATTTCAATTGTCAAGAGATGTCCGTAATATTGTCAAAGTTCATTATGCATTGAATTTTAGTAATAATTTAAAATCTGTCTGGTAGCTATTAAATCATACAAATCACTGTAGGTATGAGTTCGGGATATTTAAGCAGAGTATGCAGCAGAAGTAATACGAATACTTTCATCTCTGTCGCGAGATAAGATAGAAAAACTCATCAAAAAACTTCTTTACATGCAGTACTACTGCCTCCCCCATCTCCTGGGCCATAACTTAAGTATCGTGTAACATCTATATGCCATTGCTCATTGCTCCGTCGCTAATTATTGGTATGGTAATATGCACCACTGTTTATATTTAAAGTGTATACTTTTATTTTAAAAAGGATAAAAAATAAATATACACTTCATAACTAAGTTTTTATTTCTGTGAAAATACCAAATTAGGTTAAATAAACTCTTAATTACTATTCAGTACTACTTAAATTATTACTCAAGACAACCAAAAAAAAATGAATAATAACTGTAGTGTTGCCAATAGGTTGAGAAATACTTGAGTTTATGGTGTCACTTGAGAGAAATGTGTATATGTATGCGTGGTTATGATAACCTATACTATGAATACTTCGTGATATAGTGAGTAAGTAAGGGTAGAAATGGAGTCAATATTTTTAGAAAAAATAGTCTGCTAGTGTGTCAGTGTATTAACTAGGCGTATCAGTGGATAGGCGAATCAAAAGATATGCGAATTAATGAATGAGAGAAAGAGTCTAATAAAAAGAATATTTGCTTATCTATTCTTAATGGAACGGCATTCGTACACGCAATTTGATTTTAGCATTCGCTTATGCAATATTTACCTACAATTGAAAAATACAATTTATTTATAATTGAATTGCAAAATTTGTGCATGTTTTTTTCAATTTTAGAGGGTATTATTGGTTTTGCTATCCCTTATCAATCTGATCCGTCTAATCTCCTTATTTCTTCGACACAAGAAATCAAGAAGCTGAATTTCGATACTGGTTACACAGAGTTTCTTACTAAAGTTAATTACAAAAATCCTAAGTTTCGTTTTAATGATGGCAAGTGCGATGCTAAAGGAAGACTTTGGTCTGGTAAGTTTTTAAGATATTTTATTAAACCATTTCTTACTAAGTTATAATTATGCTAAATTATGTTTACTATTATATTATATTTAAAGTGTTCCATTAAAAAAAAAATATTTTGTTTTAAAATATCTCAACCCCACTTGTACTATTTTTTTTACTGTCCTTCAGAGATTTTTGATGTTGATTTTATTTTTGTACGAAAAGAAATGCATATTAAAAAATGTAATACCTATAAAATTTAAAAAATTATTTTCGTTTTAAACATTTAAAATATGTTTTTCTATTGCTCATTTAAACTTATCAGCCAAAACTTCTCTATGATTCTGATTCGGGGATTGTGGAAGCCAACGCAGTGTGCGGAAGTCTCCCTCCTGTTCGTCCAAAATATGCTAGTAGTATGGTGGGATGCACAATTCCGTTGAAAATACTGCTCACTATTAGACTAAATCATCGATATTAAAGGAAGTGCTTGTGTAGGATATTTAGATAAAATGATTTTTTCAGACTACCTTCCATATGAAATAAAGGTCCTAAAAGATGATCAATTGTTCATTTGGCGAAATGTGCCATATTATGGGCGTTGTGGTATTATACCTCACATTCAATCAAGTAATTTAAGTATACCAGTACAATTGTATACCCTAGCTGCAAAATGTTTTTAAACCCACATTCAATTTTATTCACTTGCGGCGACACTGTGAATAACAATTCACTTGCATAAAACTGTTAATCAGTCATAAATATATGGTCTATCAGTGTATACTTAAAAAAAAATGATTGGACGTAACACCATGAATTCTGAGCACAATTAGTGTTAAGCATCATAACAAGTAATTATCAGTAATCAATTATTGATCAATTAATTAGACTTTCACTACATAGAATATAATGTGTAATTTTTTTCTTCGAATTTTTAAAACTTTCAATTTTTATACCTAACACGAAATTAAATTTAAGCAGATTACTGTCTAAAAATAAGCTATTTTTGTGCATCACTTGATTCTTTTAGCAATTAATATTAAATAGCTTTTTATTCATATAGGTACAATGATAACAGGTGTAGTTGGAACATTACATAAAGAAGGACATCTGTTTAAGATGGACAACACATACAAAATGACACAAGTTGATGAGGGAATTTCTCTTTCTAATGGACTGACATGGAATTGCAGTAATGATACTATGTACTACATAGACTCAGACTGTCGAACAATATACGCCTATGATTTTAACTTAGAAGAGGGAGTAATATGTAGGCTTTAATTCCAATATATCAGTTATGAAAAAGGATAATAAAATACAAATGAGTTATTTCCACGAAATGGGGCAAGAAAATTAAAATTTTTTAAACAATTTTTTTTATGAAAATATCTGTGAAGGGTTTATGCGTGTGTTTTAATCAAAAAGGAACGTAGCAAAATGAAAAAAAAAAGTACTTTATTATCCTTTCTTCTTTTTTTTTCATGATAACATTCAGAAATTTAGTATTTACTCATTCTCTTAAACTTTTCAGCTAACAAAAGAATATTAATTGATTGCAACAAAGAAAAAGGCTTTGAAAACATCGCTGGTTTACCAGATGGTATGACAATAGATACAGAAAATAAAATCTGGGTATGCTTTTCTGGTGGTGGATGTGTTCTTCGCATAGATCCGACAACAAGTAAGTATACTACAGTTTCTAACAACTTATCCTTCATAAAACCAATATATTTTTAGTACGTTTTGGTGTACCTTTACAAAAGCAGTGAAGAAATAAAGTTAGTTGTTCAGAAAAATTTGGCTTTATTCTTCCGGCCTCTTAACTTTTGGCTTTTTCAAACTTAAATATGATAAAACACATTCATGGATTAGCAATTTTCCATGGTTAAAATTAACGTACAATTCTTTTTCAACATGACGGAAAAAGTTACGGAAATTGTTCAAAAAAGAAATCTTTATAAAACGTGTTACAGAACTTATTCAAATGAGTGATTTAATGTTCTTCTTATTCATTAATAGTCACACACAATAAAAATAGATTCTACATTTTAACTCTAAATGTATATACGAATTGATTAAATCTAACAAGGATTACATGATTTCAACATTTAAATGATCGAATATTGTTATTCGATTCACAAAACATCCGCATGGAAGAAAAATTGTATTCATTTGACATGTAATCGACAAAAAACCATAAAATGTCACATTATAACTAAGTAATACTGATTTTAGCCAACATTTAGGCACGATATAGCAATAAGTATGGTTCTTTGGCTTAAAGGTTACGTATCACTCACCAACAGAAGCGAATTCATAACAAAAGAATATAAAGTGTATACTTAAATATTTTGATGCTTAAAAACCGAGCATTAAAATTACTGCAAAGCAAATGCGATTTGTGTGCAAAGCTTCAATCATGCCTTTGTATTTGGAATCATTTGTATGGTGCAGCATGTCCTTTTGTGGAACTCGCGACATTAAACCCTACATTTAATTAAATTAAATTTGATTCAATCATGTCGTTAGTTAAAGAATTGCGGAGCCCTAACATTATGATATTCACAACGTATTTTTGAAGGAATGCTTTACTTTTACAGTGTTAAATTGATACGAATTTTTTCTGTTACTTTGTAACAGTTTGTTTCTTATAATCTTTGAATAAATCATATTTTTAGAAACAATTTTGAGAAGAGTTGATTTACCAGTTGTAAAGGTTACCTCCTGCTGCTTTGGTGGACCTAACTTGGACATCTTATACGTAACAACTGCAGCTCGTACAGAAGAAGTCCGAAAAACCAATCCAGAAGCAGGAGCAATATTTGCTGTTACTGACCATGGCTGTAGAGGTCTTCAACCTTATACTTTTAATGCTTGACTTTAGAATAAAGCTGAACGCTTGTATTCTAAAAGTATATACACAGAAGAGAAATGTATGCTGTCAACAATTTGTATTAATTTTTTATCGAAGGTGCCTGTATTTGTTGAAAAGATTACTTAATAATTGAAACTGTATTATCATACATTTCTGTTATTAATTATAAACTCTTTTTTTGAATCAAGGCTTAACTCCATCTTTGTTCATTATAAGATAAAAAGTCTTAAAGTCGAATGAATGTAGTGTTTTTAGTTTCTTGTCTCATTTCTTGCGCCTTTCTGTTTGCTATTTGAAATAAGATAGAGAAATGAAGAAATAACTCTGTAAAAGCATTGTAAAATGCTGATAAGTTACATCAGAATAAAATCCAAAAGAAAAAAAATTCTCCATTCCCAAATCCAAAATTTTTAGTGGATTTCCTGCTTGTTGCGCCAATCTGATAAAATTTATTACTGAAATTTTGTAATCGTTTAGTCGGAGAAAAAGACTTGTTAGTGTTCAGGTTAAATTGAATTTGAACGAGATGAAAGAAAATTTCAATGTTACCTATTCATATTTGCTAAGCTAAACTGGGTGGGATAACAATAATTCATAATTAGTTTAAGAATTTAAAGATTCCTTTTGTTCGGTTTAAATAAAATATCAATTTTGGAACTTATCATTTTGTTAAATCTTGGACGAGTAATGAAATCTTTTTGTGACCCCCACCTCGTATAAATTAAATATAAATTTATTTCTAGATATATTACAGATTAATTTGTGATAAATGTGATAATGATTCAAACAAAAACTTAAAATTTTATTGTAATTATTTAATAATTTGTTTTTACACTGAATAAACAAATGACAATTTTCAAATAATATTATAAGTCAGTGTTCAAACGAGAAAACAAAAGCATATTTATGATAAAATAATGAGTAATTAAATGTTATGTAATCATATTCAGTTAGTTGTATCTTTAAGTCTCACTTAATTCAAACATTTTAACAAAAATNTATGTTATCGTTATCTTATTCAACGACTTTTTGCTTGAGCCCGGGCAAGCGTAAAATGTCAACTAATCTTTTAGGTTTTGTTACCAGAATCCGATTCAAAATCTTTTCGACTATTGTCTTTGAAAGCTTACTCTGAGAAAAAACA
The DNA here is from genome assembly GCF_043381705.1 of Parasteatoda tepidariorum. NCBI lineage: Eukaryota > Metazoa > Arthropoda > Arachnida > Araneae > Theridiidae > Parasteatoda > Parasteatoda tepidariorum. The sequence continues at coordinate 59,067,936 of NC_092206.1, read as the reverse complement.
ATTTGCGTATGGACAGGAACTGTTTTTCTATAATACGATCGAGTGATGTGCCAGCCCATCTTCACTGAGTAATAACTCTCGAGGAAAAGGGACCTATTTATTTCATGTTATTAACCAAAAACTAGTAGTCCTAAAAATATAACGGATGGTAATCTAATATTAGTTTTTTGTAAAGAACAGCCAAATAATAAGCCATTCTCTCCTCTTGATCTTTGATGATGAATGAGATGCAACTACTTGGTTTGATGTAAGAACCAAAAGGGGAAAATTATAATTTATATTAATTTTATGATGATGATGGGTAGATGTATCTAAAACATTTTTATTTATTTATTGGGGAACATAAAATTATAATTTTTTTTAAATAGGAATGCATAATAATATAGGACATTCCGTTTCATGATATATAGAGAAATATTATTGAAAAAGTTTTATTTTAATACTAATAAGAGTTTGCTTTTTTGTAACTCGTTTTTATCCAATAATTCATTTATCGTATGCATTCAAGAACTTCTTTATCTACTTCTTATCAGACACGTGTCATGAAAGTGTAGGAGAATATCCTTGTTACAAACTGACTTCAGTGTTATCTTTGCCATTCACGAAGCATGAGTGTTTCTAGAGTATCTAAAAAACGTTTCGCTTTGGGCGAAGGACCCCACTGGGACAACAGAAACCAACGCCTTTATTTTGTGGACATTGATGCAGGGGAAACTTGCCGGCTGAATCCATCCACAGGAGAAACCGAGATTGTTGTTCATTCTGGTAACGAGTCTATTTACAAATACCTATTTCATTTAATTATTTATATTCATTTTAGTGCTTCAACAAGGTTTTTCTTCTTCAACTGGCACACGTTTTAAATACAAGATATACATAAGAAATATTTCAGAAATATTTATTTGCATCTAAATATTAATAAACCGCTCTTGTATACATTGTTTTTATTGGAAATGTAACAGAATTTTGAAAAAAAATTATATTGGCTTAAATCACTAGTTTCAGTTGTAATCACTTTGAAATTCAAATCTAGAAATGTTTTTTCTCCTTAAATTTAATATATCTAAGTTATTGCAAGCAATACCTCTCATAACTCGAATGCTCTTTTAAGTTAATTACAGTATACGCTTAAATTTCGTAAATTTAATGAGACACGGAAATAATATTTTGCTTAATCTGCTGAGATCCTAGGACAGAAAATGCGATATTTACCCGAAAATATGTTGTTTGCTTGACAGAAAATAAATTCACGAATACGATTTTTTTAAAAATTCAATTAAATCTAATTGACATCTTTAGTTAATTTTAATTTTTTTGTATTTTGAAGTATATTTTTTGTGTGTACTTTCAGATTGTGGTCACGCGACAAAATCCAATTGTCTCAAAAATATAAGATATTTATATATTATAAAACTGTGAAGAAGGGTACTTGAATAGAATTTTTTACCATCATAAATATTTTTCTTTGTAATTATAAACTATTATAATTAAGTTATATATTCAGTGAATTATTCATTATAATTAAGTGATAAAATTGTACATTTACAAAAGTTACAAATTAATCTATAGTAGGAAAAAGTGTCTTTTGGGTTTACGACTATCAATGTTTATCTCCGGAGCTTTGTAATTTTGAACCCGATACAGAAGACCAGGGACCACCTTGATCAAGTATTGTAAGAAATTTGTCTTCGTGGAGGATTTTTTTGATGGAACCAACCAGCATTTGCGTTATTTGGGGAGGAAAACCGCAAAAACTCCCTAGTTTAGCCTCCAATAAACAGGACTCTAACCCACGATCCGTTAACCACTGAGGATATTTTGCGTCTGCACTATGGTCGTTGCAGGTCGGGTGCGAAATCCCTATCAACTAGCCATCGGATTTGAACCCAAGTCACTATATTTGGAGGCGAGTGCTCTATCCCCTGAGCCACAACGACTTGAAACGTATGTGTTTAATTTGTTTCTTGTACGCACATTTAATTTTAAATTTATTTAGAATTAAAAGTACTAGCCGCATTTGGCTACCAGCGTAGTCGTCTTTCAAAATTATCATTAACTATAAACTTTTAATGGTAACCAAGCCGAATGTGCAACAGAACTGTATTTTAATATTCTAATTTGTCAAAACCTCCACCATCTTATTTGGTTTTAAGCAATATATTGTTCAAATTTTTTTACAGTCTAGCTGTTGCCAGAGCGGAAGTACTTTGATTTCAATTTTAGCTGTTTTCAAGAGATGCCCGCCTTATTGTCAAAGCTCATTACGCATTGAATTTTAGTAATAATTTAAAATCTGTCCGGTAGCCAGGAAATCATACAAATTACTGTAAGTATAAGTTCGGGACATGTAAGCATAGTATACAGCAGAAGTTTTAAAATTATTTCCACCTCTGTGGTTAGATAAGATACAAAACTCATCAAAATACTGCTTTACGTGCAGTACTACTTCCTCACGCATCTCTCGAGCCATAACTTGAGTATCGTATAACATCTATATGTCATTGCTCATTGTTCCGTCACTAATTATTGGTATGGTAATATGTACCACTGTTTATATTTAAAATTTGTACTTTTATTTTAGGAAGGATAAAAAAGAAATATAAATATACACTTCATAAATAAGTTTCTTTTTTGTAAAAATAAAAAAAATATTCTAAATAAATACATAATAATTAAATACATAATAATTAAATATTCAGTACTACTTAAATTATTACTTAAGTCAACCTGAAATAAAAAAAATTAATAATAACTGTAGCGTTGCCAATAGACAGAGAAATACCCGAGTTTCTGGTGTACTTAAGAGAAATGTGTATAGACATTACTAGTATGCGTGACTATGATAACCTATACTATAAATACTTCGTGATATAATGTTTAAGTAAGGGTAGAAATAAAGCGAGTCAATATTTTTAAAAAATTGGGGAATTAGTCTGCTAGTCAGTGTATTAACTGGGCGTATCAGTGGATAGGCGAATCAAGAGATAGGCGAATTAATGAATGAGAGAAGGAGTCTAATAAAATAAATATTTGCTTATCTATTCTTAATGGTGCTGCATTCACGCACGCAATTTGATTTTAGCATTCGCTTATGCGATATTTACCGATGATTGAAAAATAAAATTTATTTATAATTAAATCGCAAAATTTGTGCATGTTTTCTTTTTAATTTTAGAGGGTATTATTAGTTTTGCTATCCCTTATCAATCTGATCCATCAAATCTCCTTATTTCTTCGACACAAGAAATCAAGAAGCTGAATTTCAATGCTGGTAACACAGAGTTTCTGACCAAAGTTAATTACAATGATCCTAAATTTCGTATTAATGATGGCAAGTGCGATGCTAAAGGAAGACTTTGGACTGGTAAGTTTTCAACATTTTATTAAACCATTTCTTACTAAGTTATAATTATGCTTAAGTTAATTAAGTTAAGCTATAATTATGCTTAATCATGTTTACTATTATATTATATTTAAAGTGTTCTATTGAAAAAATTATTTTTTAAAAATATCTCAACAAAACTTAAATTAATTTTTTCACTTTCCTTGAGCGATTTTTCTTGTTGATTTCATTTTCTGTACGAAAAAAAAACCTATTAAAAATGTAATACCTAAAAAAATAAAAAAAATAACTGTTTTTGAATTTTACTCTCTTGCGGCGAAACTGTGAATAACAATTCACTTGCATAAAACTGTTAATCAGTCATAAATATATGGTCTATCAGCGTATACTTTAAAAAAAAATGATTAGGTGTAACACCATGAGCACAATTAATATATAACATCATAATGATATATAACATCATTCTGAGCACAATTAATATGTAACATCATAATGATATATAACATCATTCTGAGCACAATTAATATATAACATCATCAAAAGTAATTATCAGTAATCATTTATTGACTAATTTATTGTATTTTCGCTGTATATAATACAATGTGTAATTTTTTTTTCTTCAAATTTTTAAGAATTTAAATTTTTATATTCAACACGAAATAAAAAATTGCACAGATTACTGGCTAAAAATAAGCTATTTTTGAGAATCACTTGATTCTTTTAGTAATTAATATTAAACAGCTTTTTTTATTTATATAGGTACAATGATAACAGGTGTTATTGGAACATTACATAAAGAAGGGCATCTGTTTAAGATGGACAACATATATAAAATGACGCAAGTTGATGATGGAATTTCTATTTCTAATGGATTGGCATGGACTTCGAATAACGATACTATGTACTACATAGACTCAGACTGTCGAACAATATACGCCTATGATTTTAACTTAGAAGAGGGATTAATATGTAGGTTTTAATTTCAATATATCAGTTAAGAAAAAGGATAATAAAATACAAATGAGCTATTTCCACAAAATGGGGCAAGAAAATTAAAATTAAAAATTATTTTTTTTACATGAAAATATCTATGAATGGTTTATGTGTGTATTTTAAACAAAAAGAGACGTAGAAAAAAAAAGTACTTTATTATCCTTTCTTCCTCTTTTTTCAAGATAACATTCTGAAATTTAGTATTTACTCATTCTCTTAAACTTTTCAGCTAACAAAAGAATATTAATTGATTGCAACAAAGAAAAAGGTTTTGAAAACCTTGGTTTACCAGATGGTATGACAATAGATACAGAAAATAAACTCTGGGTATGCTTCTATGGAGGTGGATGTGTTCTTCGCATAGATCCAACAACAAGTAAGTATACTACAGTTTTAAACAGCTTATCTTTTATAAAACTAATATATTTTTAGTACGTTTTGGTATACCTTTACAAAAGCAAGAAAGAAATAATGTTAGTTGTTCAGTAAAATTTGACTTTATTCTTCTGGCCTCTTACCTTTGATTTTTTAAGCATAAATATGATAAAAAACATTCATGGACTAGCAATTTTCCATGGTTAAAATTAAGGGGACAATTCTTTTTCAACACGACGGAAAAAGTTACGAAAATTGTTGAAAAAAGCAAATTTTATAAAACGTGTTACAGAACTTTTTGTTCAAATGTGTGATTTAATGTTCTTTTCATTCATTAATAGTGAGATACGATTAACAAAAAAAAATCGATTCTACATTTAAAAACTAAGTTTATATAAAAAAAAACTGATTAAATCTAACAAGGATATATGATTTCAACATTTAAATAACCGAATATTGTGATTGGATTCACAAAACATCCTCATGGAAAATTGTATTCAGTTGACATGTAATCGACACAAAGCCTTAAAATTAGATATTATCTCAAAACTATATAGAATAAAATATAACCGCATTCTGAGTAAGTGATATTGATATTAGCCAACATTGAGGCATGATATAGCTATAAATATGGTTCTTTGGCCTAAAGTTTACGTATCACTCACCTACAGAAGCGAATTCATAACAAAAGAATTTAAAGAACATACTTAAATATCTTGATGCTAAAAAAACCGAGCATTAAAATTACTGCAAAGTAAATGTGATTTGTGTGCATCGCTTCTATCATGCCTCTGAATTTGAAATCGTTTGTTTGGCGCAGCATGTCCTTTTGTGGAACTTGTGCCCCATTAAACCCTACATTTAATTAAATTATGTTCAATTCAATCATGCTGTTCGTTACGGAATTGCGGAGACTTAACATCATGATACCCTTGGTCCACAGCGTATTTTTGAAGGAATGCTTTACTTTTACAGTGTTAAATTGATAAGAATTCTTTCTATTACTTTGTAACAATTTGTTTCTAATAATCTTGGAATAAATTATATTTTTAGAAACAATTCTGAGAAGAGTTGATTTACCAGCTAAACAGGTTACCTCTTGCTGTTTTGGTGGACCTAACTTGGACATCCTATACGTAACAACTGCAGCTCGTACAGAAGAAGTCCGAAAATCCTCTCCAGATGCAGGAGCAATATTTGCTGTTACTGACCATGGCTGTAGAGGTCTTCAACCTTACGCTTTTAATGCCTGACATTAGAATAAAGATGAAAGCTTGTATTCTATACGTATGCCAACAGAAGAGAAATATATTTAGTCTCATAAATTTGTATTCATTTTTTTTTATTGAAGATGACAGTATTTGTTGAAAACTATTTTTCGTAATTAAAACTGCATTATCATACATTTCTGTTAATAATTCAAAACCTTTTATTGAATAAAGGCTTAACTTTACCTTTGTTTATATAAGATAAAGAGTCTTAAAGTGGTATGAATGTATTGTTTTTAGTTTCTTGTTCCATTTCTTGTGCCTTTTTGTTTGGTTTTTAAAATAAGATGGAAGAATGAAGAAATGACTTTCTATGATATTGAATTTGAAATTAACTCTTTCCATACAAGGGTCATAATAATTGATTCCAGTTTAATCCCCGTTCAAAAGAGGCTTACAATTATAATGTATTACTCTAATTACTAGCAATAGTAATATCCCCATTCTGGGTAATAAAGGTAGGTAATAAGATGGGATTGTAAATTGAATATAATTGATTGACGAGCTCGCGAAAGAGTATTTGGAGTGAATGTAAAGTTAAGATAAAAAAGATGCACCAGTACAGACGTGGATTGCACTATTCCTTTACTCATGTGAGACTGGTGTCATAAATCTTCAACTTACTTAACAGTAGCAATGAGAGCAATGGAAAATCATTTAGTTTGCTTGATTTGTGTCTCAAGAGATTTGATATTGAATTCCTGAAATTCTTTATCATTAGTTCATTGGCATTAGTCCTTGACTGTGTTCACCATAAACAGTGAATCTTAAACAATGAGTGTTTGTATAACGCTCATTTTTCTGATCTGCACGCATTCATCTTAGCAAGATTTTACATTTACTTAAAATGCTCTCATTAGAGCTGCATAATCAGCTATACACAACCTGCAGTGCACTCTTTTAATTGTAAACTTGAAAAGTTGAGCTGCATGTTGACGTAATCATGTGTGTCTGCTTTTTATTTGTGCTACTCTTATTCAAATATGAACATGGACATAAAGATAAATTCATAAAGGTAAATTATTCTAAAATTTTGAAATTTTATTCAGAATTTGTGTAGTAAACCTATTTCTACTTAACTTAAAACACATTCAATATCAATAGAATAACTCCAAATAACCATTTCACGATTCAAAAATAAACGGTCAAAAATGAATGTGTAAAGTGTGTTTAACCTCCATATATCGAAATGAACTCGAAAAGTTTAATAAAAAACAATGAAATAGTTTTCGAAAAAATAATAAATTTTAATAATTTGAATTTTTTTTAAATTTATAAAATTAAAAATGAAATAACCAAGTAAATCTCTCTCTCTCTCTCTCAATCCATGCGGTTATAGCCACAAAAGTGCTTCCTGATATTATATCGATAACACTGCAGCAAAATTTTGTACTACAGTATATATATATATATATATATATATACAGTGGTGGCCAAAAGTGTGGACACTTTTTGAAAGTTTCATGTT
>NC_092206.1:59015639-59060073 GCF_043381705.1 Parasteatoda tepidariorum | reverse complement strand
TATATACACCGAAGAGCCATTACATTATGACCACCCTCCATCTATAACAATGGACTCGCCCAGGTTTTCATGGTTTCTCGCCCAGGAACAATGCTTTCATGGGGCACATTAGGGCCCATAATCCTCATAGAACAATCCCTGACGTCTGTAAGCTACTTGAACATAGTTGCAAACCAGGTTCACCCATTCATGGCAGTTTTGTCAGGTGCTAGCAGTTTTGAGGGCTAAAGGTGGTCCTACATGTTATTAGCAGGGTGGTCATAATGTAATGGCTCTTCGGTGTATATGCATATTTACTTTTTATGTGTACTCAGATTTATAAATAAATATAAGTATATAATAAATATAAGTATAAGTATATGTGCCCCCCCCCTTCAGGATGCGCCTATGCACACATGAAGGGTTTTATTTACGCAAGTATCGCTATTTGAATGATAGCTCGTGAGCAAACTCTATGGTGCATTGAAGATGATATATAAAAACCTGTAAATGTCTTTTTCCTTATGTTTTATTCATTAAAATTGCTTTTTTTTAATTTTCTTTGAATGCAATAAACTAATATTTAGTTGGATATAGGTAATTCCATCACTGGATTTAAATCAGATTTATTGCTTTTTTCCGCAAGGAAAATAAAAACATTGCACAAACGAAAATAAATTAAATGGTTGCCGAAAAAGCAATTGCCTTATAACTTTTCATCTAATCGGATTTTGCTGTACCAACCTTAAGGGTTCGAGGAGGTAACCTCAATTATGCTAATTAATTAATGCAAACGATATTTTAAATTACGAAATCAGACAAAAATTTGAAATTTCTCTGAATAAACATACCTTTCTTCCCCGATGGATTATGATTCCTGACCTCCAAAACATAGGAAGTGGCGGCAATCTGGAAAAGATATCAATAGTTTTGGCAGGAGAGTGGTTCAAAGTTCGGACCCCTTAATGTTAATTTTACTTTTTTCTTATTTCCCTAAATCTCGAACACTTTAAGCGATCTAAAAATTTTTTGCACCAAATTATAAAATTATCTGTCTGTTTAATAATTATTTATTACTTTTATTATTTTACTTAATACCAGTCGAAAAGATTTTGAATTGTAAAGTAGACAAATTTTTACATCATTTTAACGAATCTAATTTCATATTCTAAAATACAAATTTTTAAAATATACAATAATAATTCGCAGATATTTGAAATTCAATTTCCCTGGAACTATATGATATAATATGTATATATATACCTTACAATTCAATTTTTTTCGACTATTGTCTATTAAAGCTTATTCTGAGAAAAAACGAATACGCTTATGGACAGGAACTGTTTTTCAACAACACGACCTCGTTATGGGCCGACCCGAATTCACTGAGTAATAGTTCTCGAGAAAAAGGGGCCTATTTTCCATGTTATTGATTTATCAGATATTAGTTATTCTAAAAATATAACCGATGATAATCTAATCTTAGTTTTTGTAAAGAATAGCCAAAGAATAAACCGTAGAATAAACTGTAGTGATAAATAAGAAGCAACTACGCGGATTGTCAAAGGAAGCAAACAAAACAGAGCTTCCTGGTTTTTTAACACTAGATTGCTCAAGGAAGTCATTTTGACTGCTTTTTAATTTCAATTAGATAAACAATGATGCATATAATGACATAACTTTTCTTAGAATTTTGTGACTTTTCTAATTATTTTTATTGTTGATATTTACTAATAACTTATAATATAACTGAAAATAATATCAAAAATATTAAAAATTAATTTCGAGCAAATTTCTTTATACATTAGTTATTCTTTCACAATGCAGTCATTTTGTCAGCTTTTGGGCAACATAGGTATTTCAGTCTTTCCAGTGTTAAAAAATTATGATTTTTATTCATTTTATAATGATGATGGTTAGATGTATCTAAATCATTTTTTTTATTTATTGGGGAACATAAGATTGCATAATTTTCTTCAATAGGAATACATAATATTGTAAGACTTAAGTTACCGTTTTATGACATATAGAGAAATATAACTGAAAAAATTTTACTTTAATACTAGTAAGAGTTCGTTTTTTTTTGTAACTCGTTTTTATCCAATAATTCATTTATGGTATGCATTTAAGAACTTCGTTATCTACTTCTTATCAGACACGTGTCATGAAAGTATAGGAGAATATCCTTGTTGCAGTGTTATCTTAGTTGCTTTGTTGTCTGAAACGCTAATGAAAAGAGAAATTTGATGCTCAGCATTTTCGAGCTGGTCCTAACAAAATCTTTAACGGCATCTACAAAACTGATTATGATAATTGGCGATTATATTAAAAAATAAGAGTTTGACTTCTTAAAAGAAGAATAGAAAAAAAAGCGGTTTTTTTGTGTTTGATATCTGAAGGGACATTAGTCATAGGATTGTTTTCGTACATTAACTTTACTCAATTATTAATGAACTCAATTATATAAATCACTATTTACAAACCTAAATTAATATTTATAAACCAAGTTGTGGGTGCAATGGTTAATGACTCATGATTAACATCTGTCACAGGAGTTTAGCATGCTGCAATCCAGTATACGAATTCCCTGTTTCAATAGTCAGGATTCAAATACGCTCAGCTACATTACGAAAACTTTGGTTCATTCCATGCCTCTGTATAAATATTACTTTCAAGTTGAAATTTCATGAAAAAAATTAAATTTTCATAGTTTATGAAAACAGAAGAGCTAATACCTTGATTAATGTTCTGCAGATAAAAAAATTGTTGCATTCATAAGACTTTTACTTGGAAATAAAAGAGGTAAGGGCTTTATAAAAGGACCTTTATTTAAGACTGAAATTAAAGAAAATAATTAATGCTGGAGACTAGTGCTTAACAGGACGTTTTTGAAAACATAATAATTTATTAAAATATCAAACGAACCATATTTTCCAACCTTTTCAATTTTAAACATGCTTTCTTAAAAAGATGTCTAGAAATGCAATAGAATGTTTTGTTCTATGCCTTATAATAACTTGTTATTAATATCATTTTTTAAAAAAAGTTTGAGAATGTCAATAAATTTAAAAATGGAAGAAAAATACTCAGTTTGGAAGTCTTTTTCAATTTTTCATGTGTGAATCAAAAAAGCATCTTTATTATTAAAAGAAAAGAGCTGCAATTAAAAAACAACTTGCATATTTCATTAGTATACTTCATTTAATGAAATTTTTCTTCTAGGTGATTTCACTAGTTTTGCCATCCCTTTTCAATCTGATCCTTCAACTCTTCTTATTGCTTCCAAACAACATATAAAAAAATTGAATTTCAATACTCTTCACAGTGAGCTACTTACTCAAGTTGATTATGAGGATCCTAAAATTCGTTTTAATGATGGAAAATGTGATGCAAAAGGAAGACTTTGGGCAGGTTAGGGTATAAAATATTTGACTTTTATACGTTTAAATTTGTATTTATTATTTTTAGGTAAGATTGACTCAGCTTTTCATTCCTTCAGTGAGTCGATTAAATGAGTACTTATTACGCATGCTTATTATGCATCTAAACGCTGTATTTTTTCTTCTTATATATATATTTTTTTATAACCGTCGTTGAACAGCCGATCCAATCTTTCGGTTTACGACTATTAATGTTCAACTCTGTAGCCGTATAATTTTGAATCCAATCCAGAAGACAAGTATTGGGAGAGATTTGCCTTCGTGGAGGACTTGATGGAACTAACCCGCATTTGCGTTACATGGAGAGGAAGACCACGAGAACCTCCCACGGTTAGCCTGACGGCAAGGAGACTCTAACTCATGATCCGCCTGTCTCTGAGGATATTTCACGTCAGCACTGTGGTTGGTGCAAGCCGGATGCGGAATTGGCATTGACTGGGATTCGAACCCGGTTCATCTCATTGAAAGGCGAACGCTCTATNAATAAAGGGTACGCAGCAAAAAATTAAAATAACGCTAAAAACTTTTATTTTTCATTTTTTTCTTAAGTGTACGCAGACTTTATTGGAGTGTATTGCTGTGTTTTTTTCGTAAAAATTTATTTTTGAAAAAGTTTTTAAAATATTGCACTTTAATTTTTGCTCTTTATTGTGGCTTACAATTGTAGCTATTACAGGAAAAAAAATCAAACTGATTAAAATGTTTCTTCGATGTTTAAAGTGCTTTTTTAATTTAATAACCAGTCTGTACGCAGACTTTATTGACTAACTGTATATATTTTTTATAACCGTCGTTGAGCAGCAGACTCAATTTTATGGGTTTACGACTACCAATGTTCCATTCCGTAGCCCTGTAATTTTGAACCCAATCCAGAAGACAAGGGAACTCCTGGATCGAGTATTGAGACACATTTACCTTCGTGGAGGACTTTTTGAAGGAGCCAACCCGTATTTGCGTTACATGGAAAGAAGAGCATGAGAACCTCTCACGGTTAGCCTGACGGCAAGGGGACTGTAACTCATGATCCGTCTACCACTGAAGATATTTCACGTCAGCACTGTGGTTGGTGCAAGCCGGATGCGGGATTCGTATCGACTGGGATTTGAACCCGGTTCGCCTCATTGGAAGCCGAACGCTCTATCCCCTGAGCCATCGCGACTCGAAAAACACTGGGGGTTTGGCATTCTGCTAACCAGCCACCCGGACGTCTCCTATACCCATATTTCCAAGATCAAGAAAACTTTTTGGGCTGCCGCTTCCCTGAATTCAGTTCAGTAAGATTAATTAAAATAGTAGTTGAAAACGTAATTTATATACAACGATGTAAAAAGGCAACTCCACTATTTCATTTCGTCGGTTTTGAATGTAAACGTATATTATTTTTGAAAGAAGAAAACATATTGTAAAGACCAAACTATGTGTAAAATATTTTTGTATCAAACCTGACAACAGTAAAGTTCTATTAATATTCGTATTTTATAATTCGATTAATACTCGTTAAAATTATAACTTCTGATTGTTCTTGACATTCAAGTGCATGATTAGAAATTAGGTTGCGTAAAAATGTGTAAGTGAGATATAAACTTCTATCATGAGTTTTCATCTAGAACTGTAAAATTTTCAAGGGAATGCATATCTAAGAGAAAAGAGAGAAGTCCCCCTCCCCAAAAAAAACAAGGAATAATAAAGCATAGTTTTTAAAGTTTTGATTCTTCCAAAAATTATATTTAGCATACCACTACATACCAGGGAATCATTTTAGTTACAGGCTTTTATATGACTAAGATACTATCATAACTACTATAAATAGCTACTTTCCAACACCAGAAATAAATGATTACGTACAGTTTTACAGAAAGTGTAATACACATGTTTTGTACATTGGAATATGTCAAAATATTGCTCTAAGAGTTAGATTTAAAATGAAAAAAAAAATTAACAAAAATATTTTTGTAAAGAATGTCCCATCCTCATCCTACTTACAACTATCATTGAAATAAATAAAAATCATAAATAATTTTGTTTATTTTCCATATATTGATGTACCTATGCAATATATTATAAATTTTGAGTACACGAAAAAGTGCTAGTTTTTACTAAATAGTTGATTTAACCAGGATATACATGTGGTGAAATATTTGAATGAATTGTATAGTAAAAATCATCTAAATATCTAGTGAAAATAATGGTATCTTGTAAAGTACTAATATAGAAAAAAAAGATGTGGTTGGAAAAAAGTGTGTATTACACTTTACCACTCTTTACTTATATTAATTTTTCAGTAATCAATTTTCTCCTTCATTTGAGTAATCAATTTGAAATACCATGTCTTTTTAATTTACATCTTTAGGTACGATGATCCATGATTTGCTTGGCACATTGCATGGAAAAGGACATCTGTTTAAAATGGACAACACCTACAAAATGACCCAAGTTCTCGATGGAATTTCTATTTCTAATGGACTGGCATGGACTTCGAATAACGATACAATGTACTACATAGACTCAGACTGTCGAACAATATACGCCTATGATTATAACTTGGAAGAAGGAACTGCGAGTAAGTTTTTATATAATAGAAATGGTATTGGAACAACAAAATTATGTATTAAGAAATGGATTCTTAATGGGGATGGAATGATGAGACAATTTAAGTAACTATTTATATAAAACTTTAACGTATGTAGACTTACTTGAAAATACTTTATTATGCACATAGACATACTGGCTGGTGTTGAAAATGAAGCGTGATGAAATACATACAGCTAAGGAAGTTTCAAGTAAAGTTGCTGATTAGTTAGTATATCTGATCATTAAATCAAAAGTTATTCAGAAAAATTGTTTTCTTCCAATCTGTACGTCATGTTCAATTAATCTCCCTTACAAACTTCATTTCGTACTAACTTCAATGTTATTAACTTTGATTTCTATCAACATATTTTATTTTATATTAAAACCAACCGTCCCGATTCTGAGTTAACGACTATCAATATTCATCTCTGTAGCAAGCAATTTTGTATCCAACGTAGAACATAAAGGTATTACTGGATCAAGCACTGGACAAATTAGCCTTCGTGATGGAATTCTTGATGGAACAACACGCATTTGCGTTACATGGGGTGGAAGACTTCCAAAACCTTCAACGTTTAGCACGATGGCAAAAGGATTGTAACGCATGATCCGTCTACCATTGAGGATATTTTACGGTCGGTGTGCGTCGGGAGCAGAATTCGTCTCAACCAGCCATCTCTAGGATTCGAACTTGGGACACCTCATTAAGCGACGAACGCTCTATACACTGAGTTATCGCAGCTCTTAAATATATATCAATTTTATCAATGTATTAATTTTAATAATAATGTTACTTTTGATTTATTTTAGCTTCTATTATTCCCCCCCCCCTCTCTCTAGGAAATATGTTTTTCTGATACAGCTGTTTTGTTAAATTATCGTAATTTTAGTAAATGTAATAGATCTGCTTGTAGTTTTTTTCCTTCCTGAAAATTGTTTTCGTGTGCATGGTAGAAGAAAATGAGGTTTACATAATTTTGTGTTGATCGTAGTAAGTACAATATAATTTTGAATTTTGCAACAATTTTATTAATTGTGTATTACTTAGGTATTACTAACACGTATGTGCATTGCTAAAGTTATAATTGCATATTACTAACATGCATATATAAATCTTAACAATTTGACTACTTAAAAGACCTATTGTTGTTGCTGCATCTCCTTCATTGGACTTTGTGCCCTTTAAATCTCACATTCAGTCAATTTGGAACATTATTTTACAAATGATTAAGTTTCAGAGATTACAAAAATAATTTCTTTTGAAAAGCAGGGAAATCTATTTTATAACTTTTTAGAGAAAATATATCCCCATACAGTTAAGAAAAAAAATGAGAATCATATAACTTATGAAAAGTTGTCCCCGAATTCATTTATAAAATCGTTTTCTTTATGGTCCCCACATTTTTAGTCTGAGAAAAAAAAATGGGGTTCTACACTGTTCATACATATATTTTTTTTCCAGCCCCATATGTTCTACTCGCAACATTTTATCTGATTTTATTTGCGTTTATATTTTAGTTAGGAGACTGTTTTATGTCATTATAAAAGCAATTTCATTTTAATTTACTCCAAATTTTGTGTAATGTTTGCAGTAATTTATTTAAATTGTTTGGTTTGGTAATGGTTTTCAACTTGCACTTCACTAAACCTCACATTCAATTCAAGAAATCCAATATACAGCTTTATTTATTTCTATAATGATCAATTTCTTTAATTTTTGCAGGTAATAGAAGAATATTAATTGATTACAACAAAGAAAAAGGTTTTGAGGATCTTGATCTTCCTGATGGCATGACAATAGATACAGAAAATAAACTTTGGGTGTGCCATTACGGAGGTGGATGCGTTCTTCGGATTGATCCAGCAACAAGTAATTACGTTAAAGATGAATTCAATTCTTAAAAGTATACCCGCTTCCAATTTTGCTATATTATCGCTATTCGTTATATTGCTTTCTAATGGTGTTATAAAAAATAGAATTAAAAAAAAAAAGTTTTAAATTTCGTAGGTAGAATCTAAAGCAGAGGTAATATGATATTTTTAAAATAATATAACAGAGTATTTTTTTAAAAAAATAAAACTTACATTACAATATGTCATATTTTTTGCAACAAAATCTGAACTTAGCTTTGAATTCTTAATGCCAATGCATCTTTTGTGAGATCCTATTATTATCAAATTTTATCCTTTTATACCTCTCTGTTCAGGCAATTATCAGCAGTCGTGGATCGTAACAGGTATTTTCAAGTAACAGGTTACAGCTGTTATGATACAAAATCATATTTGTTACAAATACCTGTTCCGAAACAATGGGTCTTGGAAAAAATTTATTAACTGCTTTTTTATGAAATTCGGTAGAACGGAAAGTCTTTTTTGTAACAGATGACTCGTGAAGACAATAAATTTAAAACTGGGTTAAAAAATTATTTTAATGGAAGAAAAATGTTTTCCTTTTTCATTTTTAGGAGTTCGAAAAAAATTGCATTAATGATTAGAATTATTTAAACAAAAACCTAACTAGTTTCTAAGTTATCTACTTTCCTACAGGCTCTTCAGAAGTAAAAAACTTGTAGGACCCTTCAGATTGTCTGGCTACGATTCTGTAATAATTACACGAAAAAACGGACTTTTTCGTTTTTTCACATTTAGGGATGTCCAAACATGGCTTAAAGACAGTTTAAGCATTATAGAAAGTAGAAAAATAAATTTTTGACAGCATAATTGAATCATATATATATATTTTTTGCCTAGTATTTTGGAACAGGCTTTTGGAAGCAGCATGCTATTTATGTAACAGGTATGATTCAATAACCGATACAAAATATCTGTTCCAAAAGATACCAGCCATCTCTAATTGTCAGGAGGAACATTTCTAATATCACAAAATATAAGCATCTTCATACCAATATTCCTTAAAGTTAAAAACTAATCTTCAATCTTTAATAAAATTCCGGATTATTTAGAAATTATAATTTTCGCAAGTGTCTGCACGAATATGAATAAGATTATTTTAATTTATTGATAATTTGTATTTAGATATTTCAGGAACACACATTTTTAATTTTTTTGTAACAAGCATATTAATTAATTTGGTGCGTCACATGTGGGATATAATCTTAAAAGTATTTCGGTCAGCTTATGTTTCTTAGAGTTTAAAAAATGATAGCATTTAAGGGACATGTGTAATTGTTATTTAAATTAAAATGTCATAAACATAATGCCTTTAATTGACAAATACGCAACAAGGAATGAATTTTACAATAAATTCATTTGAAGACATCGAAAATTGTCAAATTTTAGAAAAATCCAAAGAGTAAAAATTTAAACCAATTACTATTTCTTTATAAACTAATAGTTTATGTTGACAACACTTATTTCCTGTAACAGCATTGTTTCTAAAATTTTTAATAATCAACCCGTTATTAATGTAATTTTAGAGGCTATTTTAAAAAGAGTTGACATACCAGCCAAACATGTGACCTCCTGCTGTTTCGGCGGACCTAACTTGGATATTCTTTATGTTACAACTGCAGCTCAAACGGAAGAGATTCGAAAAAACTTTCCAGAAGCAGGAGCAGTATTTGCTGTTACTGACCATGGCTGCAGAGGTCTTCAACCATATGCCTTTAATGATTGACAATATAATAAATGTTTATCTATTATCTAAAATCAGAAGAAAAATATTTACTTATTTGTGATATTACTGTAAAAAATATCCTCATTGTAAATAATTAAAATTACAATGTCATCAAGCATTGATATTTTTAATTATATTGATACGCATAGCATGATTAATATTGATTCATATAGCGTGATTGATATTGATGCATATAGCGTGATTGATATTGATACATGTATTATGATTAACATTGATAGATATAGCATGAATAAAGAATTGGAGAACTGAATCAGCTATAGTCTCGGACTTTGTGTAAAGTTGAAAAGCCACATCATTTCCTCAGGGCAAATTTGAAATTATAATTCAATTTATAAGCTCAGTTTTTTTAATAAATATATTTCATACAAGAATATCAGTATAAATACCTTGAAACAGATGATTATGTAATTTACAGGAGTCTTAAGTAGGGGTTAATTTGAACTACATCTTACTGAAATTTAACGATTATTCAAATCACATAGTTAATTTTCGCTAAATATGTTTAATCTAAGCACCGTATTAAAGAGGAAAAGCGCTTCACAGTTTCTTAAGGTATTGAAATTGTCTTTGAAACATTTAATCGTAGGTAAAAAAAAATAGAGCTAGCAATAAAAATTCATAGCATTTATTTACTTTTGATTGAGTGCAGAATAATAGCCAATTGTAATTTCGACATAATTTAAAAATTTGTGCCGAATTTACAGAAAATGAGTAATTTTTGCATTTTTTATGAGTTTTAACTTATTTTAAAGGATCCTTAAATTTATATCAAAATAAGAAAATTGAACGAAAAACACTTTCTTTATAGTTTAATCTATAAACTAATATAAAAACCAAAATCGAGCATAAAATGCGTCAAAAAGAATAATATTTCTCTCAGAATGTCTCATAAACCTATTGTTTAAAAGTAAAAATTGATTTGCACCTTCTCTTTTTATTGAAAAGCGGAAGCTTCAGTCTTCAAGATGTTCAAAAACTGCAGATTGATCTGCTCGAAGTATCGAAAAAAATAATACAGAGAAAAGACAAATTCAGATGGATTGAAACAATGATAAAAAGAACAATGCTTGCATTCTAGCTAAGCCTAGATATATATCTATACATAAAAAAAGACAAGTAGCTCTGCCTTCATTACTACCATAACTCAATGAAGTCGTCTGAGCCAGTCTACAGTCATGATGGATTGGGCAGATGAAATCACATGGGTAGCTCGTTCATCACACACTTCAGATCTTCTAACTGGCAACAGTGCAAAAAGAATTTTTATTTCGTTATCGTCTGCTGTTTGTTTCCCGCCGAAAAGCTTCATCTTAGTTTACAGCCGATTTATTTATTTGTTTACGAGTGAAAAAGCAATCAACACTCTTGTTTTAAGAAGATTTCCCTCCTTTACTTTATTTGGTTAAATTGGGATTTATGGTTGGCATCTTTTGTTTATGGCTTCGGGAATTCATTTGTGGCCAATATATTTTCGAACCCTTCCCCGTATATCAATTATTCACTTAGCCATTACTCCAAAAAGGGTTACGAATTTGGAGAGGTTTTTAAAGTAGTGGGTGTATAATAATTCAGCTTTTCTCGCTTTTTGGTGTTTTATTTTCTATTCGTATTTTTAAGTAAGGAGGAAACGTTCTTTATTTTCTTGTTATCGTAACAGAAATATTACCGTATATGTTACTTCCAACTTAAGTTACTTTGTTACTTAATTTACTATGTAATAACTTGGATTGAATTTTAAAGTTAAAGATTTAGCGAGGTTTGAATCCAAACTTATATAAGTATTATTTAATGTTTCTAAAATTTAGTGTTTTAAAATTGAAAAAAAATGTACGATTTAAAGTAAAATAATTCGAATATTCTAAAAAGAATTCGTCTCAAAACATTCAGTTATCCATCTGTCTCACTTAGGTAAAATAATTTAGACAGGAAATTATTAGTTTTTTGATAGTAATTGAGATTCATAATGTCTAGTTCATTCGTATAGTTAAATTTGTTAATGCTCAGTATTTTTCTCATGAATTTTCAAGGTTTGATAATTTTTAATTTAAAAAATTAGTTTAAAAACTTGAAACACTTCAAATTTGCTTGCAAATTTGCTTCAAATTTGCAAACTTTTTTTAATTAAAATATTTACTCATTTTATTAAAAAAAAGGTTCAGTTTTGTTTTGCTTCAAATAATTTTAAGATTTTTGCTATGAATTTCGCATCAAAACAGTAGACAAAATTAAATTATTTTAAACGTTATGAATCTATAATAACGTTATTAGTTTCAGAACATTTTTAGTTTTGTATATGATGATTGGCATATATATTGGTAGGCAACAATCATTAGTAATCAATCAACAATAATCATCAGAAAATCAGTAAAAATAATATCATAGATTTTTGAAAGATGAATTTTGAAATTTTCTAGACAATTTGTTCAACTGAATTATTTATATAAGGTGTTCTCAAAACTTTTTCTATATTCAGAGAATTATTTTTTGCAAAATGTATTCATGATTTTACAAAATGAACTATGAATCAGATTATTCGGTTCTTCATACTCATCTTAACTAAAGGAAATTGTCGAGAAATTATTTTTGGCACAATAAATGGCTTTAGAGACTCTAATTTGACATATCGATTGAGTAAATTTGCCAATTATTCTTCAGATTTTGATAAGTAGTCTTCTTATTAATATAAATAATTTTTCTTGTGGTTGTAGATACAGTCAGAAACCGGATAACGCTTGTATATGTTCGTGTATCAATTGGTTAGCATTGTTATGCAATACGTTAAAAATGAATGCAAATAGGAAGTATATAAGAAATCTCTTCTATAAAAACCCATTACACGTATGCTTAATTATAAAAATATTGCATATAAACTCTGCAAAACATGCAATTATTAAAACACTACAGTGCATCTAATAATTTGGACTAATTATTATAATATACTAATATATTAAATATTCTGTATTTATATAATATATCGTCTAATTTATATAATCGTTGAATTTATATTATATATCGTCTAATTTCATCATTTGATACACGAACGTAATAAGGTACAAACCGGTTTCAGTCTCGTAAAAACACTAAAGCTGTATAGTATAACCTGATAATTCAGATTTTAAGTGCGTCTAATAGTTTGGCCAAAAACTGTATATTGACTTTTTTATATATATTAAAGGTAACAATGTACTTTAAAGTATAACTTTATTTAGAGAATGAGGTAAAAACTATAAATTCGCCTACCTGAAGCCGTTATCTTTAATAAAAGTTCCAATTTATTAAAATTCAATAGATATAGATATTTCTTAATAAATTCATATAATACCAAGCTCAATTAAATTAAATGTACAACTAAAGAATCGTAGTTCCTGGTCATAAGTTATTCAGAAAGATAGATCTTGTTAAATTTGCCACATTTTACTCAAATTTCAAGCTTTTATTTGAAATAATTTTACAAAAAAATATTAAAGAGAAAAAAATGCAAAATACTCACTTGAAAATACTTTGTAAAAATAGTTAAGAAGAACAAAGTAAGGTTTGATTATTCCTCAAGGAATCATTTTTTTCTTTTTTAAAATTTGTATTGCTTTTTTTAAAAAAAATTCATATTTATTTCAATAAACGTTAATTCTATTCAGAGAATAATTTTTTATCAGCTATATTCAAGAGAATAATTAGAAAAAATATAAAAGGAAATTATTGTCTAATTAAGGTTCTTTTTGGACAAGTTTTATTTTTTTAATCAATCTTTAATGTGATTTTATTTAGGCATTAAAAAGAATTTGAGAAGAATAGAATTGATTGAAATTAATTACGTAGAAAATACGATAGGAAAGTTTTTTTTTTTGCAAAGGGAACTTTTTTTTAAATATAGCAATGCCTAAGACTCAGATGTAATTTTTTTAAATTAAGTGATAAACTGATTTCTATGATAAATAAGTAGCAATTTGATGGCATTAAAAATTAATATTTATATAATGCCTATAAACTTTATGATAAGTAATTTTTTTTAATCTATGTATAAGTTTTATTCATTTTGCGAATTAAAAATTACTAAACTGGAGAAATGAACCTGATTTTTAAATCAGTGTGCAAGTAAATCATGGCAATCCTTTTGATGCTCCAACCCTCACCTACCGACTCGTGTAATTTTATGTCAATTGCGTACTTGTAACTTGAGAAGAAGAGAAGTGATTGTGTGATTTAAATCAGATTTAATTTGATACCTGTAAACGACGACAAACGTGCGTGTTGAACCTGATTCGCTTCTGAATTGACAAATGATACGATTTAAATATGATGACATTGCTTGCAGGTGTCCAGTTGTTCCTCATACATTGAAAAATAAAACACATCTGATTCTAAATGTTGGAAAATCAATCTCATGATTATGTGGTACAGGGTTTTAATATTTATTTTTTTTGTTGGATACCATCATATGTTGGTATACACGGGAATGTATATGCACATATTGGTGCAAAAACAGTTAACATGTAAGTAAAAATCTCGCACTTTTGACTTTTACTAATGAGTCAAATTTCGACACCACATGCTTGAAAACAATATGAAAATGCACAAATTGATAACAAATTATACGAAGTTTTCCTTTACCTTAAAAAGTGTAATATAATATCAGCCCGCAGCAAAACTCAAATTCTGCATATCGATCAGTTTTGTTACACCCACATGTATTTTCTGAGAGTTGAATATGCCGTCAATAGTTCACAGTGTCAAGTTGTCAACACTATTAAACATATTTTTTGAACCGTCTCGTTTCTATTTGAACTGCTTGAACATCCATTTTTATCCTGATTTTCAATCTTTACTACGTGACTCTATTCCTTAAAATCCTATCAACTTTATAATGAACCTTAGAACAAATTCTTATAATAATTGATTAACCTTTGGTAGCTGTTCTGTCTCTCATCTGCCATTAAACTTCTATCAACCAAATACAGCCTTCTCTTAATCTGTTGATTCTATAAGAATATCTCATTAGTTTGCATTTATAGCTGAATAACACATTTAAATAAATTATTTCCTAACTTCTGACCACGAAATTAAAGGCTATACATTTTATCGCGCGTTATAAGGAATGGAATGCAAAAATCATTCTCAACCATTAGCATTTCCTTTAAATGTCTTCTTTAATCTTTTTAAAAACTTTGTTGTGTTGCTATTGCCTTTCACTTCACACAGGTTGCTCATTTTTTTTCATTAGATCACCTTGTGTTTTGTTTGTTGTCTCGAATGATACTTGGACGAGCCAAGCTCGCCAGTCATTGGCCGCTTGACAACAGCACAGCAAGGGTGAAAGTATGTCTTGATTAAGAACCCCACAGACAGGTGGCAGCACCACTCATTCGCGAGGCCACTTCCTCAATTTAGACATACATCGAAATGCGATGGACATTTTTTTCCAGATCTCCGTACTAATGATACGGCTGAGTGACCGACCTTAAGACTTTCGGTTTCACAGATTTAACGAGCACGTATATCGTATATGCTTAGTGGATAGTCGCAGATAGAACCCCCACCCCGCCGGAAAGATATCCGATTCTCTAACGGCTGGGTGACCACTGCCCATTCATTTTTTTGTAGTTGCTTTCTTTGTCTGTTGTACAGGAATATATAGGTCCAGAATGTTAGTAAATACAGAGATGATGGTCACTTTTTTTTAATTATCTAGCCAATCTATACCCATCTTAAACGTTGTTTCACCCGATGGCATGAAATTTAAAAGACGCCTCCATTTTGACTGTGATGATCCAATATTATCAGATTAAATCGGTTCTAATTTTAAACGAGTGACATTGATTTAACCTAGCCGTTTTAACTTTTGCCGAGTTTTAGGCGCTGCAGAGATAAAACATGGCTTTTGTGCCAGAACTTTACATCACTCATTCAGTAACTCATTCTGTTTTTTTTTACAATGACATCTTCATGATTTTATACTTATTTGTGTGTTCCTTTTATTCAGTCTTTGTATGGATCTGCTTGCAAAAATTAAAATCTTTTCCACAAAAGTGTGGAATAAACAAAAATTTGCGAAATTTTTTTTTTGAACTTCGCTTTTAGTTATTGTTGTTGTCGAGCTGAATTAACGCCTCCTAGAAGAGAGAAGCCCTTAAGACGGATCAATTTAGTAATCCGACGTAACGAGCATAAACTGTGCAGTAGAGGAAAATAAGAAAGATGTCACCACGTTCGGGGTACTAAGCTGTACAGTACTGCAGTGCATCTGTGCAGTGCACGAGTGATGTTACTACGTTTGGGCCGCCAAGGGATCAAATTTCTTGTTTATGGTAACCCGTGTCATTAAAAGAAATTTGATCGTGAATCCTTCACTCTTCTACGAGGCATTGGTTAATCTTGGCCCTAATGCTAAAAACACAATTATCGGATTCATATATGAAGGTATACCCATAGGTTTACCCATTGGTATACCCATTGGTATTGGTATATAAATGGGTATACCTATTTTATTTGGACATAACATTGTATACTCTATTTTGTGTAGTAAATAATTTCTTCTTAATACCTGAATAGATATTTTTACAGGTCAGAGATTTTCGATTAGCTCCGGCAAAACTTTTAAAATATTACAAATTCCCATAAGTATAGTTTGAAGCCTGTCCGACAATTTAAACATATTTTTATAACATATACCAATTAACATATAATAGTTACTTCTATAGCAATTTGCATAATATGTTTCTACATACATCCTATTCTCTGTAATTTTGGGGCAGAGTATATATGCGTGAATTCCTAAACCTTCTCTGAGAAAAAGGAAATGCTTTGAAAGAGAGCTTTTTGAAAAAGAGAATTCGCGAGATTAAACATTCATTATAAAGCAAATGCTTTTTTCAAATGCAGCAGACAATCTCAACAAAAAACTGAAAAAGAAAATAGAATGACACAGAACTTCGATACAAAGCCCTATCCGACATTTTCTGTCGGGACAATTTCCAGACAGGAAATTCGAATGTACACCTTATTTTTTTTCTTCTTTTTCATTTGCCATCGTTGAAATTCTTCCTAAGAATTTGGAAATCTATTTCATTAGTAGACGTGAACTGCTCACAAGGCGTGTACTGCCATTTACCTGGCGTGTAGATTCCTTTAGGGATTATGGGGAAAAATATCATTTAATGAAAAGAAATAAGATTTGTGTTCTGAGAAAAGAATCTTTTTCTTCATAGGTGGAGTTGTTGTCTGTATATCCTCTAAAAAGCATTACTTTGGCTTAATGAATTAGTGTACACTTTAGCTCAT
The DNA here is from genome assembly GCF_043381705.1 of Parasteatoda tepidariorum. NCBI lineage: Eukaryota > Metazoa > Arthropoda > Arachnida > Araneae > Theridiidae > Parasteatoda > Parasteatoda tepidariorum. The sequence goes on along the minus strand of NC_092206.1, from coordinate 59,043,150 downwards.
GTACAAATTGCTTCTGGAATATTATTTTTTATACCTACACTTAATCAAAATAATATTCATTGAGTTAATGTAACAGCCGTATTAACACTAAACTGTGTTGATTTTTTTTATAAACTGGATCGGTTTAGTAAATTTATTGTAAAGCTGCAGATTTTATTATTTTCAAAAAAAGAAATTATATTTCTTACTATAAATATGTTCTAAAATATATATGTTTATACAAAGAAAAATTGTCTTAACACTAAATTAAATAGATTTTTCAGATGAACTGGATGTGTTTACCTAACTCATATATTAGCTTCAGAATTTATTATTTTTAATTAAGAAATTGAAAGCAAAATACGTGTTTATTCAGTTTAAAAAATTGCATGCTTATTAAGCGAAATTTAATATTGCATAAAAATAAAAGCATGTACTATACTTGTTTCTACATTATTCTACATTTTTTAAACTATATTTTTACTAGATAATAGAATAAATTATGTGAAACATATTGCTAGTAAAGTCAATAATTTATTCTTCTTCGAGTTTTTTAAAACAAGAAATATAGTGAAAGATCAACTTTTATTAAAGTAAATTCACAATTTCTCACTTAGATACCATTAATGTAGTTTCCGTAGCATGCAAGTTATTTTAAAATTTATTATTATTATTTTTTTAAATTGTGGCCCATCAAATATAACTTTTTTTGCGTTTTTTCCCTTTTAAAAAGAAAGTAAGACAAATTATGAATAGCCATATTGTGATCACCTAGTATTTAGGAAAAAATGTTAAGAGGTCATGCCATTCTTCTCTTATTTAAAGTTGCTTCAAGGTGCTTTATATTTATTGCCTGGTAACATCAAAGGAAATAACGGTTTAAACAATTTCTTTAAAACTCCTTTGTAAATCAAACGAATAAAGTGCGGCCGCTATAATGGATGGTACAGTTCAGTTTAGGCGTTCTGGTGAACAGTAAAATAACATTGCGTATAAGATAACAAACGGTATTTTATGCATAGGTCGTTAAAATTGTATGATCGCTGTAAGGGGGGTAGTACTGAACAGTGTTGAATAAGAGCAGAATTGAATAACAAGTTAACTGGTGAACAGAAAAAAGCCCTTAAAATAACTGTTTAACAATTCAAAAACTATAAATCAAACTACAAATCAACGGAAACTACGTTAGTTGTACGCATTTTGCAAAATTTTTAAGATAATATGGGAAAAGATAAAAAAAAAAAATTAACGTTGTTTTAAGGAAACAAGAAGCTTATTTCATCCATATGCAACTTAATATAAGAAAAAATCTGTATTTTCTTACTTATTGATGGCTCAACTTTACACTTTAGGATATTATTCTCACAAATATGCACTATACTGACATAATAAATATTAATTGTAGTACATATCATTTTTATCAAGTTCATACAGTATACTGCTCAAAAGCCTCAATAATAAAATTCTCTTAATACAATAATTTTTCTATATGCAATAACTTACAATTGATGATTTGATTTATTTAAGGATATTTATATTCTACTGTACGTACTATTAAAATTAGTGCAGAGCACGTGCTTTCACTCATTTAAGCATTTTCTTCTTATTTATTATAAATGCATCTAAGTTTTGTCAAATTTAATTCAGAGATTATTCATAAATAAACAATATCAAAATTGCTTCAGACTTTATTTAAAAGCAAAATCAGTAGAATATATTTAACAGCATTATTTTAAAAACATTTAACGCATATGTGATGAACAGAAAGAAACTTCAAAGTTTTCTTTAAGAAATTTCTTTTTTATATATTTATTCCTCCCCTTTTAAAGATCCCCTAAAACACAATTTTGCTAAAATTATGCATTAAGAGATAAAATACTATGTATTTAAACTGGAACGTGCGTAAATACCTAAAAAGTTTAAGTCTTTTAAGTGATCCAAGTGACTGTTTCTTCAAAAACGCACGCAACTGAACTATAAATGCTGAAAACACAATTTTAAACAAGAAGTTATTTTAAAAGAAATACTGTTTCAGAACAAGATATTTTGTCTTTATCATGAAAAGACTTGTGAAATAGGGCTTTGCACGAAGATTTAACACATTTTATTTAATAAGAATTGAAAAAAAACATTGTCTTATCTTTTAGACTGCATGAGAAGTACTATGCAAGTTTAAAACAAAATATAGTGTTAAATTTGTATTGCTTTGTTTTAGAAGTGAAAAAATATTTTGGCAAATTTGCTATTACTGACTAGAAATGTGTATTTTGAACAAAGCTGATTGCTTACAAATGCATTAAAGTTCTTAATTTTATCGCTAGTGTTTTTTTTATCCTCGATTTTATTAAAGCTGAAGATATTTTTATTTGCGAGAGATAATTTTGTAGGATAGTAAAAAAAATATTTTGTGTATTTTTAAAAACATAATTCTCCTTAATTTCAATCATGATTACTCAAATGCAAAAAAAAATATTATCCTTTTTCTTGTTTTTGAGCAAAAAGACAAAAATTAATTTAAAAAAATAGGAAGTTGTTATTTAAATAAGGTGTAGACAATTAATGGTATTAAACGCCAGTCATGTTATGACAGACCAAAGCAAACAACATTCACAGTAAAATTGCAAAGGAACAAATAACTTTCTCAGTAAAATTGCAAAGGAACAAATAACTTTCACAGTAAAATTGCAAAGGAACATATAACTTTCACTGTAAGGTTGAAAAAGAACAAACAACTTTCTCAGTAAGTTTGCAAAGCAAAGGTCGTATGGTGACGAGCGCTTTCTGTAGAGAAGGCGAAACATTATCTATCGTAGAACTTGCTGCTATTTATTGCAAGTGTGTAGAGACATTCGAAGACTGTTATACGCATACACGCGAGGCTGGCGAGGGTTTTGCAGCAGAAGCAGCAAATCGTTGCCAGGAGAAATTTCAAAACCGAACAATAGCAAAGGTTAGAAAATATTAGTTATCTTCCAATTAGTAAGCCTGATTTACTCAATCACTGATGCAATCCCTGCATTGCAGTTGATGATTACCCATTGAAGAACTTGCAAATGCAATAATATGGGAGGTAACGTCACTTTTCATTGATATGAGTAAAGCTAGTTTTTATATTATTAATTGTGCTTCAAAAACTCATTCAAAATTCAAATATCTGTTTGTCCAGCTAGTTTGGTTGGTTGGAGTTGTAAGAGAATTCGGTACTAGTTGAAGTTTCTTTAAAGTCATTTCAACAGTTCTCAAAACCTGAATATTCTACGCTTACATTTTACAAATAATAAAAACAACATTCAGTTTTTAGGTTTATGGTGGAATGTCATTAGTTACTTCTGTTAACGAAGTGGAAAAGCATGCAAAATTGAGTGATTTTTAGAAAAGCTGAAACTTGTCCAGGTAATGACGTAAAAATATGAATATCATCATGACTTTTTAAAAGAAAAGACTGTCTGTCTAAGTCCAAAGTGACGCATAACGCTTACGCTTGGATCAAAATCCTCCTACAGTCTATCCTGCAGTTCTATCTTGACGTGAAATGCTTAATTATCTAACCAGTCTTATACTTCGCGTAAAGTGAACTCGACAAATTTTCATTTTCAAAATAAGAAGTTTTATTTTCGTGAAGTATAAAAATACTGCCATAAATTATTTCACAGTTAGATTATTTTATAAATTTAAATTAAAAATAATAATAGTTCCATATAAGTTAGAAAAAAACCCTCTTAGTATTAGAAATAAATGAAAGATTGCTTAAAACGTTTAGAGCAAAAATATGAAGGAAAAAAAAATCGAGAAGGAGTTCGTCAAAACTGAAAAAATATATAAAAAAAAATATATATAAAAAATATATATATAAAAAAAAATAAATATATATAAAAAAAAATAAATATATATAAAATATATATAAAAAAATTATATTAATGTCAATTCGGAAAAAAAATAATAAAAAGAACGTAAAAATAGTTTAAATTATTAATATGTAAATACCTTAGAAATGCATGCTAGTGAAAACAAAAAGAAAAACATCAGCGGTCGCCATAGCAACGCATGCAATGACGACGCATGCGCACTGTTTACTATTACTCTTGAACACAGTTGAAAAGTGTGTGGACGCCATCAAATCCAAACCAAGACCCGTTTTAATAATGGGTGGCAAACATTTGCTTGAATATGGTCCTTATTACCGATAAGTATTATTAGCATCACATTTTTGAAGCTATTACTTTTTATTATTTAATGCATAAAATTATGTTCAACGATACAATTCGGAGAATAACAAAATTACTTGGCTCGAATTCAGTTTTTCTTTAGTTTGGAATATTCCCGTGATCGGATTCTTAAATTTAATTTCTCATTTTTGCTTTTTCGCAAATAATGGAGTAGGTTTTTTTTTAAGAAAAGAAATAATATAAAAACTGAAGCATGTTAGCTTTGATTTATTATTCCTTTTGAGCTATTTAAGTAAACCCTTTATTAGCATTCCCGTTTACTTATACGGCATTTCAGCATTGCTTTCAGTGTTTGAGAATTTTCATCTATGTAGAAAAAAAAAAATAAAGTTATTTTCACTCTCAGTTGAAAAGAAAAAAAAATATTTTTTAGTATTTCCGAAAAAAAAAATAATTCTTTTTTCTTCTTCTTTGCAACCCAAAATTCGAAGTTAGTTGCCAGAATCTTTCATACAATGCATAAAATGGAATTGCAAGAAATAATAATGTTAGAAACGAATGTAAAGAAAAAAAAATCTTTTTAAGAAAGCACAAAGTGAAATTTGGGGGAAGATGAGTAAAATAAACTTTTATGCATTTTTCTTCATTCTCTTCCTCTTCCATTTTTAAACATTTTCCTTGGCGTGTTTTTGATGAGAGTTGGCTTTTATAGCGAACAAGCGCAGTTCTTAAAATGACATATGGATATTTTCCGAAATCAGCTGGATTTACATTTATAAACGAGCTTTTATTACATTTAGATTTCTGCTTTGGATAAAAAAGAAATAATGGAGGGTGCATATAAAAGCACCCCTGCTTTCTGGTTTATTTTATTTCATTTATTGCCAACACTGTTGTAGCTGTATGAAGTTGGAGAATGGACTTAGTACTAAGCACATAGAGATAATATTTTTTTTATTCCTTTTGCTGGGAAAAAAAATGCAAATGACAAAGAGTTAAAGTTGGCGTAGCGAAAAAAGGGCCAAGTGCCAAGTGTTTGCTTATTTGGTAGAGGGGGAATATAAAAATGTGACAATTTTGCTTTTTGGTTTAAATTTTGAGAATTTTTTTTCGAAATTTATTAGAAAAGAAAGAAGAATAAACTGTGAGAAGAATTTTCCAATTGAATAACTATAGAAATAATAAAAATATTCTTTACATTTGAGGAATAAATATTGACGAAATAAAGCAGTAGAGTTCGTTTAAAAGTGGGCTCTTGTTAGGTATTACGTTTCTTTATTTATGGTAGAATTTAAATTTAAAGGTCCTATTATATTATCATGATATTTTAGTTAAAAAGATTATGCAAAGTTAGAAGAACTAAACTAATAACATTTTTACTTTTACTATTACGCAATCTAATGCAATTGGTTTAAAGACAGTTTTTAATAAAATTACTGCATATTAAATGAAACAAAATGGCAAAACAAAGGCAACGGCAAGTATTTAAATATAAACCGGGTTGATTAACTAGATATTTGAAGCATAAGTAATTTAGAATTTTTTTTTTGGTCAAAGTTATGACTTTTTGGCATAAAATGATGCGAACAACAAAAAATTAAAGTGAAATAGGAGATTATTCGCAAGAAAAAAGTAGTTAATTAATTGCTAAGATAATTATGAATATTTAAAGCTGTGTTATAGATGATCTTAAGCTTAAAAAATATGTCAGAAAAGTTCGAAACCCCTAATGATTTGGAAAATCAAGAACGACGGATAATAGGATCATTTTGTAAGACATACATTAATATATAACATGTAACTAAAATAGCATTATTTTAGAATTCAATAAAAATTCTATTTTCTGCCTTCTTTTTCCAAATTGCAGTGATATTGGCTCGGTGATATTGGCTACCCTTATACTTTGGGGGTCACAAATCATAATCAGTCGAAAAAAAAGTTATGTTCATTCAGAGAAAGTGCCTTTTTATATCTGATTTCCTAACTTAAAATATCGTCTGCACTAAATAATTAGCATATTTAACCCCCCCCCCTGAATTATTAGGTTTGACTCAAATACATGAAAATTCGATCATGAGATTACAAGTTATTTAGGGTGATTCGTGTTTTTTTTCCTTCCTTTTTTGCGCACTGTATTCTTCATACAAATTCTTTTAGATGTCGTTTACAACAGTTTACTTGTAAGAGTCTGTAATCCGATTTTGCATATTGTTTGGCGAAGCATGTCCTCATTTGAACCTTGGGCCACTAAACCCTACATTCAATCAATCAATCAATCTGATTTTGCATAAAATGATGGAATCTGACCTAAGGACTTGTAACACTATTTCCTATGTAGATCCGATATTTAGATCAAAAGTTAGGCAGGGTGGTCCGCTTCTTTGCGTACTGTTCAATACTTTTAATATAAGTACTGTTAATACAATAATACAGTATTTACATGAATATGCACATCACTAGCATATATTCAGATGCTAGTCTATAGATTGACTAGGGTGATCCTTTAAAGTGCGGAATTAAGCTTTTCTGCAATTTATCGAGGTAATGTATCAATAAACGGTCGCCGTATCTTTGAAATTAACATGTTTGTTTCTTTCTGATTTGTTGCAACTGATTTGTTGATGATTTCATTGTATTGACTTGACTCTTTACATAATGAAAAATAAATAAACAACTTTTCGCTAATTTCTTTTATTTTCATAATATTTAAAACAGCTCGTTTCTTTGTATTATAGTTTTTAAAATGATTGATAATTAATCAACTAATGTGTTGATTAAATAAACAATTACAAGAAATTGTAGCGGTAAGCTATTACTTGATTAATAAACTTCATTAAAAAACGAACGCTCTTATTTCATATTCTTACGTTTCATATTTCAAACCATTTTTGTTTCTTCTCATTCATGTCTGGCAAGTCTTGAAACTGAACGTTTATTTTTGACAGCTGGAAAAACATCGGATTTTATTTACATCTGTACATTTTTGAAGCCAATGAAATTTTTTAATCAGGCAATGTGTCGGCTATTTGTTTGTAGTAGCTTGAAATTCAGATAGAGAAAGATATATAAATAAATAACATAATGTTAGTTTCAGCATATTGTAGACCAACTGTCATTACAACTATTAAATTCCAATTCACATAAGACATGTTAACTGGATTCTATCTAGTGGTACCTTTTGATGGATGACAGTTGATACTGTCGGTAGTTTCTAACCCCAGATTGATTACAATACCAAAACGTTTCTGCTGTTCCAGAAAAGATCTGATTTTCGCTTTAACGAGTTCTTAGTAAGTAATGTGCAGATTGTTTAGGTAGTTTGAAGATTACCTTTCACTTTAACGAGTACTTGGTAAGTAATGTCCAGATTGTTTAGGTAGTTTGAAGATTACCTAAGTCATTATAGCAAAAAACTCCAGATGGATTAACCTAGTAATTCTGCACATTAGCTAAGCGATAATTCGAAAAACAGATTTCCGCACTTAAGCAGTAACAGGAACAAACATTTTTATTATGTATGTTTCAAAGTGTAAGACATTGATTCAGAGACTAAAGAAAAAATCAGTGAGTAGAATATAAACATACTTAGATTAGAACTCATACTCAAAATCTACTTAATTATATCAATTGTAACTAATAAGAAAGTATTAATAATAATACAAAATATAGTAAATATTAATAAATCAAAAGAAACTTTCTATAAAGATAAAATCACTAAATGCAATAAAATATATTGTGAATGCGCTTAGTTCGATGGTTGAGCTTACATAACTTTTCTGGTATAATGCTTGATATATCTACTCGTATTTATTTTTCGATCTATATTTTCAAGTGAAATTTCCTTTTTGGAATAGCAACTGCAGAAAATTCATTTCACATAGGTATGAAATAGGAATGGGAATGAGGAACCTCAGAGAAAAAATAATTTAACCTTGAGAAAATTAACCAAATTGATAAACATGCTTTATCTTATTTTATAACCGGCATTGAACAGCCAACCCAATTGTGTGTTTACGGCTGTCAATGTTCAACTCCTTAGCCTTGTAATTTTGAACCAAATTCGGAAGACAAGGGAACTCCTGGATCAAGAATTGGGATAAACTTGCCTTCGTGGAGAGCTAATACGCATTTGTATTGCATGGAAAGGAAAGCTATGACAAACATGCGCAGTTATCATGACGGCAAGGGGATTCCAACCCATGATCCGCCTACCACTGTGGATATTTTATATCAGTACTGTGGTCTGAGCGATCCGGGAGCAGAATCCGCATTGAATAGCCAGCACATTGGGATTCAAACCCGAGTCACCTAGCAGGCTCTATATCCCTTGATATACATAATTTATAATCGTCGTTAAACAGCCGTCTAAATTTTTTATGGGTTTACGACTACTAATGTTCAACTCCGTAGCCTTGCATATTTGAACCCAATCCAGAAGACGAGGGAACTCCTAGATCGACTATTGGGAGAAATTTGTTTTCGTGGAGGACTTTTTGATGGAGCTAACCCGCATTTGCGTTACTTGAAGAGAAAGACCACGAGAACATCCCACTGTTTGCCTGACGGCAAGGGGACTCTAACTCATGATCCGACTGAGGATATTTCATGTCAGCACTGTGGTCGGTGCAAGCCGGATGCGGAATTCGTATCGACTGGGATGCGAACGCTTGAGAAAATGAACATAACTTGAGCAAATCATAAATTCAAGCTTGAAGTGATGGGAAACTCACGGAACACACTTTGGAGACCCTCGTGCTAGGAAATAATACTTTATAGAAGTCATGAATTGTTTTTATAGGGTACAGGCACACGTTTAGAGTATTTGCTACTTAATTACAGAACAAGAATGTTTGTGGTGGAGTTTTTTAATAGTGTTTGTCTAATAAATAGTTTAAGCAACATTCTCAGTTTCCTGCTAAACGATGATATATTGAATAATGTTTTTAAGCCCAAGTCTGTATTTGAAATTACAAACAAATAATACCAATAAATAATAATGAAGGATTTTCCCTTGCTTCCGTTTTCTGTATAAAATAAAAATATATGGAATTATTGCTGTGTCGTATCAAAGTTTTAATCCACGTTAAAGGGAGTCCTGCTAAATGAATAAATTGATCGTATAACAATGGAAATTTCAATGGAATATGTTTAAAAACATCCTTCTAAAAATTTGGCAAATGTTGTATATCAAATTATTTAAAAACGGAACGCCACAATTCAAAGGGAATTATAATTATCTATTATTAATTTGAATCAAACATAAAAAAACATACATTTATGAGTTTTTTTATTTCGTATTTATAAAATGTTTCCATTCTATTTTTTGCATAACTTAATTCTTAAAAGATCTAAACAAATGAAGTTAAGCCATAAAATATTAAAACTAGAATGACTGTTTTTATAATCCAGAACGAATGTGAATTAATTATTCAATCTGTTTGAAACTGTATAATCCTCCTTAAGAACGTGAATGGATAATTGGAATATATTAAAGATGTTTTTGAAGAACTTCGTACAAATTTTTGCATTTTCATTACAATAAACTATTTTGCGGAGTACGAAAATTCTTTTTAAAGACTAACTTTATTAAATAATTCAGTTGTATGATATTGGAAAAAAGGATTAAGTATAAAGCAGAATCTGTATATGAAACTATTACTAAATTGCACAAGCTCTTCAGTATAATCCATCAGCAGGCAGTATTAAATTCAATAAAATCTAAGCTTATTGTTTAAAAAGTTAAGAATTATGCTTCTATATTTATGAATAAATTGTGCATACACAGAATAAAAGATTTGATGTTAGATGCTTTGAATTGAGATGAGTATTGAGAATTATTCCAAGCGACCAACCAAATTTCCATGTTATTTTCTATTTTACTTTAAATGAGATTTAAGCTTTAAAAAGAGTATCTTTTGGAATTACTTTTATAGAAATTAGAATCATGCGTGGAAAATTTGATTTAATGAGAAAATTTTATATGTGTTAGATTTCGGATTAAAATGTTTTTATTTGACTGCATATGCATTGACCTTTTAAAGTAGTTTATGCATTGAACAATGAAAATTATTATTCCACTCCAAGATTCAAAACTATTGCCTATGAAATAGTTAAATACTTCAAGCAAACTGCAATTTAGAGGTTTTGAGTTTAACTTTACTACTAACTGCTTAATATGATAAGTATTTTATATTTTAAATTTTGAATAAAATTAAATATGTACAGGAACAATATGGTGATTAAAAACTTAGTTTTAATAGTTTAAATCAGTTAGGTGCATAGTTGTTAAAAAACACATCTCAACTAGAATTTATCAACTCAACTAGAATCCAATTTTCAACTCAAGTTTTGAATATAGTTTTCGATAATATCGAGTAGGTTAGGACCAATAACGCATACTTTTAGTATCAAATTTCTTTTCTTTTTCTAGAAGAAATATGTCTCATTTAATATTGAGAATTGAGGGGTAGTAGAATTACTCACGTTGATTACTCATCTCGACTATAGAGTACAATCGGCAAAACAAGTGGAATTTCATTATAATGTATTTATAACACATTATTTTGATCACCGGACTGCATTTCACATCTGTTGCGTCTGAATATCCCTTCTATAGCAAAATAAGCTATGTTCTACATAGCAATGCTATTTTATGCAGAAAATAATAAAAGTTTACAGTATGTTCTTCTGTTCTTCACTTTCTGATCTATTTCAGAAAGGGCAGCATATCCCTTTTTCAGTTTGAGCCATTAAACCCCATACTTAGTGCAATTCCTACCAACGCTGCTTTGTGACCAAAAGTTTTATCAAATCAAAATAGGCCTAAAAAGAGGAATCTGTCAGTTGAAAGTTATGACTTATTAAACTTTTAAACAATAGTGACTTTTTTAAACATTGTCACAGAATAAAAAACTTTTTCGTTTCAATTTTTTTTTTGTATTAAAAAGACTTTTTCGACGATGTGTACCAAATATATTTATTTTGGATAAATTTTTAAGTCCCAATAATAGAAATTTAGAATTTCAATTTTTTGAGTGCTTAGGAAAAATTTCAGTTTATGTTCGGCTGTTGGGTTGGTTAGCACTTGCTGTTGATCTTTCACCAAATGAAAAGCATGTGGTTAAAGGTGGCAGAAGGATTAGCACATCATGGCGCATCATTCGATAAGCTGTAGTGTAATGTTAAAGCCGTATGGATTGAGACTCACCAAAACTACCATACAATCTCTATTTCACACCATGCCCAGGTGAATAAATGCTCTTATTGCAGCCAGAAATGGCTGTTTTGGATACTGACTTTTCACGATTAAAAGACAGGTCTGTTTAGGAACAAAATATTAAAATAGTAATAACTAAATTTTTTAAATGCTCATTGGAGGACAGAATGGAATGTAGAAATCAACTATATGAAATAATACCGTAAATTGTACCTTTTAAAATTCCAAATAGCTCCAGAAAAACTAAAGTTATTAACAACAGACTATGTATTGACTACACAGATTTAACCCATAGACACCTTTTACTGTACAACCCAGTGCCTGTTAGCTGTAGTTTCAATGGGTAAAGCGCATCTTGTTCCAGGGTTTCTAATTTCAAAATTAAGAGGCATCATTATTTTAATTATGAATTTCCTCACTTATCTACTTAACTTAGTGTTACCTACACCAAAGTCTTATTGATTGTATTCTAGACATTGGGTACTTTCCAGAAATGTAAACCAGGCTTTTAATTTTAACCAAGTGTTTGCCGCGGTATAGTCTGTTTTGGCCAATACATATTTGCCATATCCTGTTTAAGATTATTATTTTGCGTCAATAATCTTAAACTAACTTACTAATTCAAGATTGAACGTTCAAATTTCTTGTAAATTTAATCATTTGTTCTTTTCACAAATATGTCCAATAAACATCATCATGTTTTTCACATTCTTCATTGGTGAAGTATCTAAGTACCTGAACTCATCGCAGACTTACACATTTCTCGAATTTATGCATCTATACAGGGTGTCTCAGTTAAGCGTTTCAAAACTAAGAGGGGTAGAGGCATCCTAACGACTTGAAATCATATAGCAATGTGGGGTCGGAAATGCTTTCCCGAAGCGGTGACGTACACAGAAGCACCATAAAGAAAAGAGAACGTAAGTGAAAAATTGCTTTAATAATACATTGAAAAAATTATATGGTACATGGACCAAAGTAAGTGTTCGAAGTTTCTGCCATCGGCTACAATGTACACCTCACATCTCCGGCGCATGGACATTCGAACATTCTTCAATACTCCAGGCATATTTCGCAGGCAGCTACTGTGATTCTTGCAACCAGCATTATCAACAGGGGTGTCATAAGCCAGTGTTTTCATATGACTCCAGAAGTCAAGACATGATAGGTCGGGTGACCGAGGAGGCCATATAATTTTTTCAATGTATTATTATAACAATTTTTCACTTACGGTCTCTTTTCTTTATGGTGTTTCTGTGTACGTCACAGCTTCAGGAAAGCATTTCCGACCCCTCATTGCTATAAGATTTCGAGTCGTCAGGATGCCCCCTACCCCTCTTAGAAGTTCTGAAACGCTTAACTGAGACACCCTGTATATCAAGAATAGACTTTCTGCGATTCTGATGAATTTATAATAATATCTTTAACTGTATCTCTCCTATGTAAATAAATCTTTATATGAACCTCGATTTTAAACTTTAGCAAGTTTTCGTATTTTTCGAATAATACAAAATCTATCCAAATCTTATGAGTTGAATTTTTTACTGGTTTAAAACTAATGAGTTTATCTAAGTTCAAAAGATCACCTGGAAGTCGTGAGCACAAAGAGTTTTTGAAGAACATTTGAAACAATTCATAATATCTGGTAAAATGGCAATTGTAACTAAACCTCAATGAAATTATAAAATGAGCAAACATTTATGTTTTGATGAAAGTACGTGTTTTCTTTATCGAAAAAAACAAAAGTACAACCCCTTTACTTTAGCAAAAACACCAATCTCAGGTTTCAACTTTGAAATGCAAAAGAAAAATAAAATTCGATGGAATAGCAGCTTTCAAATTGATGGACGCTTCTCATGAATATATGAATAAATAAAAAATAAAAAGGCTTAGGCGTCGCTTGGCGGGAAATGCTAAACTCATAAACCTCCGAGTACATTTTTTGCCGCCAGCTTTTCATAAAGTTTAAAATACAACATCAAGAAAAAAATAATAGCATTGCCCCAATTTATTTAATGACCTTCTATTGAGAGGAGTCATCAGTCGCTTACTGTTTAGAAATATGAAAAAAGTTTTGCGTTATGAGAAAATTTAAGAGGAAAAGTCGGATGTGAATATTGGAATAGGAAATGTAATATCAAAGTCTGCAAGTGGAATGATTAAAGAACAAAAGTCCAGAACTTATAAACATAACGCGATAAGTATTTTTGCAAATTTTAATTTGTGCATATACCTAGTTAACCTACATAAAAAATCAAAATTAATAAAAAAAATACCTACTTAACCTACTTAAAAAATCAAAATTAATTAAAAATACCTACTTGACCTACTTAAAAAATCAATATATATCTTTTGAAGATTGAAACAGATTAGGTGAGATGCGTCGTTTCACGAAGAAGACACGGTATTCGCTTGATTCCAGTTTTTTTTTTAGGTTTAGTTAAATGATACAAACGTAATCCAATCAGGGGTAACATGAATATCACTTTGCGCACATGAATAACACTTATCAGGGGTAACACTTTGCGATAACATAGCTAAACACAAATCAAGGTTTTAAGTCTAGTGACTGGTGCAGTACAGCCATTTTTGGCTCTTATGCCAGTAAACTGCAAACCAACCAACCACAAATCAACGTTTTCAGAGACTAAAAGTATAATCAAATGTAGCTTGTATTCAAAATGGAAAAAAAATGGAATAATAAAGCAGATATTAAACTACACAGTATTTATTCTATCCTACAACCCTATACACAGTTTAATCTATCTCGTAAACTAGAAACTGTTTTAAGTCGATTACGTATGGTCATACAACCATTACTCACAGACATCTTCTAGTAAATGAGCCTGGGCCAGAGTATTCACACTGTGAGGAACCACCTACTGTGAGACACATTACCCAGTGAAGCAAATTTAAAATTAAGAGACAACGCCATTTTGGTAGCTGTAATCCACCATTGATTTTATTAATTGGAAACAGTCGCCACGACAGCATTTTCTCATACCTTAAAGTCATTGGTTTTGATAAACCAATCTAGTTTTTAATTTGCAAACTAGCTGTCTTATAAAAACCAAGTTGTAGGTGCGATATAGCCACAACCGGTTCTAGCACCAATAACTCATAACTAACTAACTAACTTACTAACTATGATCTGCTTAAAGATGTATTTCTTTTTGCAACATATTCTTTCTTAGATTTGCTGCCATTGAATTCCACATTTGACTCAGTTTCATTCAATTACCCAGCTAAAAATAAACTGCAGTTTTTCTNCTTCAAAAAGTCTGCAGTGCTATGGGCCAAATCACCACAGTCTTCAAACTGCAGTTTTTCTGTAGATTAACTGCAGTTTATTTTTAGCTGGGTAAACTCCATTTAATTTCGCTCAGAGCAGAGTTAACTAATGTTTTTTTGTAAATATTTCATAAAAAATAAAAGTTTCTCATATGAAAAACATAATAAGTTAAATTCTTATAGCGTGATTTCGATTTCTTATAGCGTGAAATAAGCTTTCCAAATCTAATTTGAAATATTATATAAATGTCTATAATTTTTAAAAATTTTTTTCTGAAAACATCAAATATTATTTTTATAACATTCTTTAAAATTATCAATAAAACTACACTGGTGGACAAAATTAAGAGATGGAAGACATTTTCCTAAATATGTAAAAAAAAAAATACTGAATATAAATAAATGAAATTTGGTATGGATATAGCTTATTTCATGATATTAAAGTATGCAAAACAAAAATGAAAGTGCCATTCACTGGCAAGACCTATTGCCAATAAATCCAATGTAGTCTGAAGTTTAAGATAAAAGATGACTATAAAAGTGAGGCTTGTACTGTGTGTGTTGCCTCTAGTATGGTGTATGGTCACCCCCGACAGACAGACAGCATGCACAACGAGTATGCATGTTGTTAATAAGGGAGTTAAAGAGGACTTGTGGAAGACCCTCCCATTCTTCCACCAGAGCAATTTTTAACTCCAGAATGGTTCTGGAGAGAGGTTGGCGTATCGCAATAGCTCTCCCATAAGCATCCCAAGCATGTTCAATAGGATTCAGGTCAGGCGATTTAGCTGGCCAATCCATTCGTTGAATATCCTCGCTTTCCAGATACTCATCAACCATGAGAACCCTATGAGGTCGCGCATTGCCGTCCATAAAAATGAACTCAGGGCCAACAGCGCCCCTGAAAAGACTCACATAGGGCTTTAGGACCTCCTGCCTGTACCTCTGGGTATACACGGAACCATTGTCAAACACATGGAGCGATGTGCGGGTATCTTGCATGATCCCTGCCCAAACCATGAGCCCTCCACCAGCATAATGGTCCCTTTTGATAATGTTGCTGGGATGGTATCGGGTTCCCTTCATATCAATAACCATCCAGAATCAGGTTGTAGACTGAATCTGGACTTATCGGTGAAGAGAACATTAGTCCGTTGAAGCTGAGTCCAATTCTGATGTTGTCTGCACCATTCTGCACCCGCTTTTTTGTGGGAGTGAGTGAGTGGGATGCAAATAACGGGCTTCCTGGCATACAGCCCTCTTTCACGGAGTCTCCTGGAAACTGTCTTACTCGAAATCGATGTTCCTGTAGCAGCCACGAGGCCCTTAGATAATTTAGTGGCTATAGCCGTCCTCTGGCACTTAGCTGAAAGGAGCAAATGCCGGTCTTCATTGGCCGTTGTAACTCTCGGCCGACCTTGTCCTGGTCGTCTGCATACTTTCCCACTAGTTTCAAATTGACTCCACATATTGGAAATGACGCTTGGTGTTATATCCATTTCCCTAGCATTCTGAGCTTCGGACTGGCCTGCCTCAAATCTACCCACAATTCTCCACCTCATACTTTCGTCTAAACAATGATGTTCACTCATTTCACCAAAAAACCAGCAAGAAACAACAAGATTATTCAAAAAATGCACTGAAATCTGCAACTGTGTTCAAGAGTGGAATGAGATGAACAGCTCGATGCGGACTTTTATACCTCCTGCTGGCTTATCAACGCTCACAAGAATACGTAAACTTATCTCAGGGCCAATAGCGCTACAGTGACCATATATGTCAATCATTTGTCCAGGTTTTGTGCGGTATTTTTAGAGAAATGTGCGAAAATGCTTTCCATCTCTTAATTTTGTACACCAGTGTAGTTAAGGAGTACATCAGGAATTTGTTCCGCAATGGACTGATTCTAAAGACATGGTTCCCAGTAGAACACTGAATTCAAGAATTACTGGGAGCTGTCAATAAGCGGATGGGTGACACTTTGATCAGCCTGCGTAGGGACCAAGGGTGCGCGGTATTGGTCCACGTTAAACTGTTCTACCGTAAAGTGCTCTACTTCGCTTGCTGATCATCGAGCTAACAAAGCAGGAGAGCCATTCTCTCAGCAATGGATCAAAATTGCGATGCCATGTCTTCGGATCCTCCTCAAGGATATTTCCCAGACCATCGCCAATAGCCCATTGTGCAGTTCTAGAGCAACGTACCTTCCCACCTACATCAGGAATTTTAGTTTCAAAAAAACTTTTACTCTAAATTATAAATAACTGAAATTGTACCGAATAAATACTTAAAAAAATATTTTAAGAAAGAGATAGGTAACATAGGTATATATCCTCCTCTATCAGATATACTTTTTTTCTAATGCCCACCTGTGTTAACATTTTTCTGTGAATTCAGGCATTTACAGGGCAGATTTGTTGGCCTCTCTTTCAGGAGTCTCATATTAGGTGGGCCAACGTTTCTTCCACAGTACGGACAGATAGTACACAGAAGGAAAGAACATCCATGCCTTACCCGGGATTCGGACCCAGAACCTTTCTGATGCAAGGGCAGTTCCCTAACTCCTACACAGGCCGGTCGGCTCTACTAGATATATTAAGATAGGTATATATGTTCTTTTGTATAATTCATTTCTTTTTCCGTTTTTACCCCCGAAATTTTCTTTCTTCTGTATTCATTTGCAATTTACATTTTTTATTATTAATAATTTATAATTTTATTCTATGTTCAAGTAAATATCGAAATATTCTTCTTAGAGCAATTTTTTTTCTTCAAATTTAATGTACAAATGCATTCTGATATATACGCCCATAAGACACGAGACAATGACCGTCCGTTTTACGTTTTGCCATTTGCAAGTGACATTCCCGGACATCTTTATATGTCCGAGAATGTGACAAAAGGCCTCTCAGAGAGAGAAAAAGAGGTTACGAAAAGGAGAATTCTCCAGCGAATGATTAGATTCTCGGTGCTGCGGATCAGACGAGTGGACTGTTTGTCATTCACAGTCGATTAAACCAAATGATTGTCAGAAAAGTCAACTCTGATGAATGATACTCTTTTTAGAAAAAAGTAAAGAAGCAGACGATAAAAGAAGTAAAGAAGCAGACGATAGAGATGAGGTAAAAAAAAATGTACCATTATGCCGAAAAGAAGAAGGAACGATGGGTTATTTTTGTAGAGCAAAGCGCTTTTTGATGGATTGGAATGAAGCTACAAATATGAAAAGAAGTATTTCAAAAGATCGTTATTGATAATCGCCTCTATCCATTAAGAGAGATTTGTATAAGGTTGTGTCGTTATGATTTCTGTCGAAATAATGTTAGCTTACATAATTAGAGTAAAAAGCGGAAATATATAAATTTCACTTTCGGTATTTGGCAACGAGGAATATTGTAGCTTTAGGATATCGATTTGGTCTCTTTGTTTAATTTAATAAAGCCGTCGTTTCGGATGATTTATGATATGGTATAGTAGAAATAATAATGCCCTCGCACAATGGCGGTGTTTCAGCCCGATTGAGAGCGAGAATTCTTTTGACGTTTACAACAATGTTGCATTAATTTCAGTTAAATAGATACTTTAAATCAAATTAGGTACAAAGATTTAGCACATTTAAATGTAGAATTGCGCTGTGCGTATATACTTTATTTAAAATTAATTGGTCTTCTAACTTTTGAAACGCAATTTAAATAAAACTTTCATACTGGAGTTAAATAAATATTTAAAAAATGTCATATGTTCAAATGTCTTTTAAACTGCAAATAATGTTTATGTTCTTGGGAAATAAAAAAAGCATGATTTATATTAAAAAATAAAGCACATCTAAGGAAAGGGTGATAAAATTTGAATGGATGTTAGAGGGGTTCAGAGGATAGAGTGCTTGCTTTTGACATACGTGCCTTAGAATCCCAGAGATAGTGATTGATCCCACTACACTAAATGTAACAAACTTCAAGTGGTAAACAGATTAGAAGTTAAAGTCTCTTTGCCATCAGGCTAATCGTGGCAGGTTTTCGTGAAAGTTCTAATCAAATAGCATAAATGTAAGTTTGTTTTTATTAAACTTTTTGCCCTTTACTTGAGCAAGTTTCTGATAGTATTTAAATTAATATATAACCAATAAAATGAACTAATGATATAATCACTTCAAATGTTTTTAAACTGTTACGAATTGGTTCATTCTATTTTCATAAAAAAGTTCCGTTTAAAAAGCTGGAGCTATGGCTATTATACTAAAAGGCATAAATCAAACACTGAATTTGTTTAGCGTTTTGACATGGTCGGAAGTAGCTAGCTACAAGTAGCGAAACTACTGTAGTCGTTACTTTTTTTCGTAGTCTGTAGTGTAGTATACTACTTATTGTGTAGTGAGTAGTGATATACAAAAAAAAAATGCAAAAAAAACAGTAGTTTTTAGTGATTTCTAGCAATTATTTTTATCGTTAATTAAATAAAGAAAGTTCAAAAGCAAAATATTTTTCGAATCTGATTGGTACAAATTCTCTGTGGCCGAGCGTTGATAAGATCTACGTCTGATGCTCGGAAAAATCGGTGCGAAATCGGTCTAATTTATGCTGAGAAATTTAATTTTAAATATCTGACATTTTTAAAATTCGTAACTTAAAATATCGTCTGCATTAATAATTAGCCTATTTGCTGTCACCCACTCAAACTAGTATTAAGATTGAGTCCTAGAACGTGAAGATCATTAGATCAAATGCTTTTTAGGGTGGTCAGTTTTTTTGTTTTTCGCACTGTATTTTATTTCTTGGAGTATATAAAAAAGCATTGATCACTAAATCATAAATATTTGATAATTTCCCATCATTTCTTAAACCAGTGTCGAAAAAGCGTAGAGTTTGAAAGTTAAAAGAACAAAGTCGTAAAAAGTGATTTAGAATTAAAAACTATTTCATTTAAACATGAATTAAAACTTCTTAGTATTTCCTCATATTTAACCAAGCCGATTTTTATTCAAATCATTTTGAATATTGCCGAAAATTAAGTTCATCATTTAAATTTGTCTTCTTAGTGTAGTGACTACAGTTTGAAAGTAGTTCGTAGTCGCTAAATTTAAAAAAAGGCAATTGTAGTTCGAATTAACTACAAAGAAAATATAGTTTTTCCGACCTCTGTGTTTTGACTTGATAGATATTTGGTTTCCCTCACAATATTTATGCAGATTAGTTATTAGACTTGTAGCTTTGTTTCATTCAGATTTTGCAATTGTCACAAGGGCTGAAAAAAATTTGATTGATTTTTGGTTCGATTCACAATATATATACAAATTAGTTGCTAGTTAAATAGCTTTATTTCATATAGATTATTTCTTATAGATATGCAAAAAGGCTAAAATGAAATAGATTGTCCAAAACTGTATTTCTGACATTATGAGGGTATATTCTTTGTATAAGGATATTTTAAAATATTAAATTGTTAAAAGTAGGTGTAATTTAGAAGTTAAGTCAATGAGAAATAGATTTTTGAAAGTAAAAAAATAGATAATTGACTTATCGCGTCTTTAAGAATCTTTTTTAATAAACAAATTTATCGGGATTTTATAACCTAAAATAGCTCTTGCTTCTATAACTCCTAAATAATTAAACGGAACTAAATTTTATCTTGTTAAAATATTAATACAAATGTGTAGATTTCTTTCCGTATGAAACATGCTAAAAGCCTTTCAGCTTAGTATGTTTCAAATAAAAAAAATTTCAAATTTAAAAAGTTGATGATAGAGTTCTATAATAGAGGTATGTACGACATGCATTCATAAAAAAAAGATTTTTTTCAATTACTTAAGGAAAAAAAAATAACAGATTGCTTATCAAAAGTCTTTTCGGGAATAAAAATATTATAGAATCTCCAAATCGTTTGTTAAGTATTCAAAAAAAAATTTTTTTATAAAAAATAATGAAATCATTTTAAATATTTTTATTCATCCCATTTCAAATTTTTTTAAATATCTGGCTGCAAAAAGTTTCGCAAGAGCTTATTAATATTCATAGATTTAAGTAAGAATTAGTAAAAGCATTTTGCGGTTGCGATTACTATTTGCTTTGGAAATAATATATCTAAAAGCATTTGCCTGTATTCAAAGATACATTGAAGGAATAAATGTCCTAAATATTATTACTTACTCCAGCTAAACGTAAATTAAAGCGAAAATTTTAATAATGGGAAAAATCTTAAGGACAACAAGAAAAGAACAATAAATTTTAATCTTCTTAAGTGGCTAAAGACCGAATGGGTTGGATTCATTTTTAGCTACGCTGCTCCCAAGTTGATAGGGCACTTAATGAAAAGAGCCCTACACTCCCAAATACGGCTCCAAAAGGCTTTTAAACTAAAACTCTTATTGATTCCTTCTAAATCATCTTTGAGAATTTCTTTAGGCTATGATGCACTTCAACTTTTAGATATTGCCTTTTATATACTTTTTTGCGTTCGTAAAATATTCTCTGCTTTTTAAGCTATTCCTTTATTTGTTCTGAATTAGAAATAAGTAACCGTAACGAAAAACACTCGTTTAGGATAAATGTTTTGAGGATGTTTTCTCGCGAGATTGTCTGGAGTTCTTTGCTACGCGGAGGGGAAAAAATTGAAGCGAGCACTTGAAATTAATTTTTGAAAAGGCAGAAAAGATTTCCAAGAATAGAAAAATTAATGCAAATGACTACAACCTAAAAGGCTAATCTTATTTAAAGAAACGATGATATTGTGATATTGTGTTACATAAAATTTAAGTTATGATCAATTCATGATAATGCTTCGAAGAATTTCATGTTAAGAGGAAATGCAACAATGAAATAACGTTATTTTACCGTTTGTTTATTCATTTGTTTATTAACTTTTGAAGAAATTCTTTTCGCAAGAACATTTTTTATGATTAAATGTTTTTTTCAGTGTATAAAACTACAATAGCTGATTCTATAATACGAAGTCAATGGAACTCGCTCCGAATTGTTGAAACCGTTGAAACTGTTTTCGCATATAGAGAGTTTTAAAAAAATTAATTTATCGTATTTATTAGCCAAAGAATAAATTTATTTCTTTTTTTCACTTTCTATGTTTTGCGTTTGTATGATCTCGTCATATTGTTAATTGTATATAAATATTTAATTATTTTCAACCATAAATATACTTTATTAAAATTTTTATTAAAATGTATATGCATCTATCCATGTACCTTATTACATAGTTCATGTATTTTAACGAAGTTAGGATTTAAATTATTAGTGCAACCAGCTATAAATATTAGATTTTTTTAAAACTGTTCACTCTGTGCACTTATGAAATTAATTTAAAAATTAGCATTATTCAGTGGAAATTTAACTCATGATACCGCAGAAGTTGGTATGTACCACTTATGGTATGTGTGTTTCATGTTCCCCACTCTTCTAGTAGCAAGTATTAACTATTTTTTGAAATATTTCTACAACGCAGGTAAGTAAGTTTGTTTTAATAAGAGTTGAACCGCACTTGCAATACAGTAAATTATTAATATTAGTTAATAACAATATGAATTGTTTGTTCTAAAATAATTTTGTAAATATGCATCTACCACTGAAATATCGTATTACCAAATGTCAATAGATGAAAATAATTTTATTCATATTTATAAGAATAGTCTATAAAATTATAATTTCTAACTGTCCCTCTGACGTGAAATTGTTCTAGAGCTGAATATCTGAGACAACGAGCAAACAAATATAATCAATTCATCTTCTAACAAAAAATATTTTAAAATTTATTTTTTTGATTATTCTGTTTACGGATATTTATAAAATAATTTTTTTGTCAAATAATTGCTAATAGTATTAACAAATGTTTATTAATTTATAATTAACAATCAGAAAATTAATTATTACTTGTTAATTTTGTCCCGGACAAGAGAGGGAATCGCCTAATAGTATTAATCATAAATGCAACTGGTGACTACTAGTTTAATCCGATAAACAAAATTTAGTTTAAGACAAATATAGTTCTGCTTTTATGAAAATAAACATAACTACGCTGAAACAAATTTGAAAGATAGTTAATACTTTTTATTACAAGGGTGGCAAACATGAAACACATATGCCATGAGAGGTACAGACCACTTTTTGTGATAGCTGATCTTTAATTAAATAGAAATAATTCTTAAGATTAATTGCTTTCATTATAATTTGAATTTTATAACAATTAAACTTTAAAGTGCAATTAAATCCTCATAAATAAACTTTTAAACCTTAATTTCTGCTCCATTTTATCCTAATGCTAAATAACGTCAGTTGTTATATAGATTTCCAATAGAAAATAAAAAGATTTTGCCAAAATTTTTATCTTTCCACTTTGATTTTTTTCTGATTTAAAAAAGTCAACTTATTTCATAAAAAGCTCTACAATTTCACTTTTTATTCTTTCACGATCTGAATTAACTGTTCTACTTGGTGTTTATGTTGAAAAGCATGCATGCTTTGCTGTTTATTAATTCCATAAATCAAAACGTGAACTAAACGTATAGACAAATTATGTTAATTTAATTTTCAATTTTTGATTTTTTGTAAAAAATAAAATTGTTTTAATAAAGTTAAACATAATTTTAATCATGTTGAATGTTTAGAAATTAATTAAATGTTTCCGAAAAATACATGCCTCTTAATATTGTTTTTCAAATAAATATTAATTAATATTTTGAAAGAATATTAAAAAAAATGAAATGCTACTGAGATTTAAGAGGAGAATGAATCCAAAAAATCAATGTCATAAAAACATAGTTATTTTTTCCTCATTAATACACTTTTCGCACTATTTTTATTTCTAGTTGTATTATTTCTCCCATTATTTACGCAAATATTAACATTTCAATGAAGCAAATTGCGAAAACAAATGATGTGCGAAAGATACGTAAAGTAGCCGTATGCATCAAAATATTTGCTCTGCATTAAACAAAGCTGAATAATTCATTCGTAAATTTAAATGAAAGCGATTTGAGTTTTTTTCGTTTTTGATCCTAAAGGCAATTTTTCCGAGCGGCATTATAATAAACTCTGCCATTAGCTATATTTTTAATTAGCATTTTCAAGCCCTTGTTTTGGACCATTAAAGTGAACAGTCTCGGAAATTATCTTTCAACTGTTTAAAATGATGGCATTAACTTTGTTTGCTTAACTTAATTGACGAAATGACTCCGTTTTTTTAGAAGCTTTCCGTTCAAATTTAAATGATTTTCAGTACCTTGGAATAGGTATTACGTATAAACGAAATCTCTCACCGTTCAACTGGAGCTTGCCATAAAAATAAATTACATTAAAACATAAGACTAATAAATTAATTTAATTAAACGCCACAGATAAAAATGATACCCCATCAAAGATATTGAAATTCGTTTTCGTCTGCGAGGCTGTTTGCCGACTGAATCGTCAGGAGAATTCTCAACTTTTAGAAATGGTATTATTAAAAAAAAAAGAAAAAAGAATAGAGAATCAATGTTTAAAATTCTCTTTGATTCTATTTTTTTCTGTTTGATGCTTATTTCGTAAAGATTACGAAATTGAATGCATTAGAATGCAAAGAATAAATTCCAAGAGCGGGAAAACCAGCTTACAGCTCGTTAAAGCCAAATTGTGATTCTTTGGAAATGGGAAAAGATTCAATCCCTTTTCTTTGTATGTTTCACGAAGGGAAGAGAAAAAGACCTTTTACAGTAATGAACATGAACTCTATTCCAAATAGAAGGCGAATGCGTGTTTGTACGGCCGAGAACCATTTGTTGAATGGAGATGGAATTATTTATAAAATGGCGCCTGCTCCCGTAATGTTGTAATTAGTAAGTGAAGCAAATCACTAGGAGGAATGGAGAAAATAAACACTGGGTTATTTTAAAGTGATCTATGAAATCATTATCATGTTCTATACCTCGCAGAGATTTAGTGTCTATTTGGTAATGATAATAGTCGGAAAGGGAATTCTACATACTTCATAAATGTAGTTTTTTATTAGAAATAATTTTGTTTTCGTAATGTTATCTTCCTGTTTTTAGAAGTAAGCCTATTAGATCTTAATGGATGCATAAAATGGTGTCTTTTATTTTTATAAAGTTTCATCATTGTGTAAGTAAAATCACTATTATTGCAGTAATGTAATAATTTTTTTAAAGAAAACACTTTACTACAAGATATTTTAATGTAAACTGTAATAATCGGAAAAAAAATAAAGACAAGGTTCTCGACTTTTTGTAGTTAAACTTTGCACTTGTGACAAAAACTCTGAACTACTGAAAATAATACAGTATTGTATTTATATATATTTAATATGTTTTATGAATATTTAATAAAAGTATCTTTATCTACATAATTTTTTAATTGTGTTTTGATCATCAGTGCTCGAATTGTCATTAAAGAATTAAAAAGTAGTGAAAATAATTTAATAAGAAAGTTAAAAATTTATTTTTATTAGCTTCCAGTTTAATATAAAAAAATACAAAAATTGCGATTTTTTCACTCTACACGCTTATTTGGAAAAATTAAGCGAGGTGATGGACATGAATTTATAAAAATACATTTTATTTTCCAACATTTGCTTCCACTTTTAAATTTTTTAGGGACACTATGAGCCCTGTACATAGTTTACTGTACACAATTGGGGTGAATAACAAAAATTTTCATACAGATGTACATTCATTTAGTTTATAAGGAAAATTTTACTTTTCACGTGATGCAGTTCTATCATATTAATTTGTGGTAAAAGTTTTTTTTGTTGTCCTTTCATTAAGGGGCCTCGGGGCACTGTTAGTTTTGGTTAAATCCACTAACAGAAAGGCTTCTGTGTGTTTGCAAGCAGTGTGTCCCCTGATGAAGTACTGTTCTGCAAACACGCATTTATATTTTATAATTAAGAGCTTTATTTTTAATTATATTTAATTATTACGAATTTTGCCTTATTTATAGAAAGTACTAAGTTTCTTTCTGAAAAACCGAAAATTATTTTTTTAAATGCAGGTGATAGCTTGCTAATAAGTATGTAAACATATGATAAGTACTTTGATTTTTTTTAACGAAAAATCTTTTTTATTATTACAAATTACTTATTTATTAAAAAAAGTATGGAATATTTATGATATTGTTGTAAGTTAGGACGGTACCCAATTTGTATATTCCTATATTTATTGCATGATATTCCAATTGTATCATAGTCATTTTATTGTATTCTATTCTTAGGTTTATTGTATTAGATTCAGAGGGATATTGTATTGTTCCTATGTTGTTGTTGTGATGTCCATGGAGGAGGGTTGTTCTCTAGCTGCCATTAAGGAAACGCTTGACTACAGCCGCTAGCTTTGTTAAAAGTTGTATAGTTTATTTTAATGTAAATACTGCATTCAATATTGGAAATATTTATTGCTTATTATTTCCAATACTGAGTGGAGTAATTACATTAAAATAAACTATACAACTTTTGAAAAATTTGCAAATTGTCATTTAAAGTATAAAAATAATTTTTGAATGTAAAATTTTACCATTGCAATTTTATAATTTTTAGCTAACAATATTTAATTTGTCTGCAATCTTCAATTTTCTATTATGAAAATAGTAAACTTCTTTGATTTAAGAATTTCCGAAAATTAATTAATTAGAATATTTTTTTTCTTGAAAAATAAGTTTGCTCAATAAATAAATTAGTCAATTATTACACTTGCAACTAGTATAAAAGAATTCAATTAAGTTTCTGGATTTTGCGATCAGCATTTTATTTGTATAAAACCAGGTCCTTCATTTCTAACCTGAAGATAGGCATTTTAACTGCCTTTAATAATCCAGAAAATTATTATATTTTCCTATAAGATTTTTTAAATTTTTTTTGACAACATATTATTTGATATCTATTCGCAAGCATGACCTGATTTTGGACTTTATGCATTAGACCACTCAATTCAAAATTAGCATGCAAAAATTGTTAAAACGTGACAGAGTCTTATGATACACTAACAAATTTGTAATTCGAAGAGAGATAGAGTTGATTTGACTTTTATGTGATCGGATTTTTGCTACGTAATTATGCAATGTTTTAACATGAAATTAACAATTTTGTTGCATGTAAGATACCAGAAAAATTGTTGTATATAATATTTAAGAAAATTTATTTATTTCCCTTTGAATTTTAAAAACAATTTCTTTTTAATGCTATTTATTAGATATATTTTATAATATTATTAAATATTAGTGTGATAGAAATCACTAGATTTAGTAGCAATGACTATAAAAAGGAAGTGAAATTTTGACCAATCAACTAAAATAATTTCGAACTGAAAAAAATTTATATTAATTATTTCAGGATAACAACAGAATTAAACTGTAGAGAAGATTGCTAAATTATGAGCCTAATTTTAAAATGAAGTTCCTTTCGTTTTTTCTCACATGTGTGCTGTCTACTCATTATAGTATAGGAAGAAATTTTATTTTTATTTGGTTCATTCGGTATAGAATTCGATTGATAGTTTTTTTAAAGTATAATTAAATAACCTGATTATTCCAGCAATTCTTTTAAAAATATGAATAAAGCTAGGTGGCTTCGCCCCCTGCTCGCTGGTGCTCGCCAACCCCCGGAACTGCTTTCGCAGTTCATTTCGGATTGCTTCGCAATCCGATGCTCGCTTTACTCGCTCATTGGATACGTTCTTAACGTCTAGCTTTTGTATACTTTTTTGAACACTGAAGTTCCGAAAACTTTTCACTGTAGAAAATTCTAAACCTGTACATTTCAATATTAATTTGAAATTGCAAACAGTTCACATATTTTTCTTAATCACACTATTCTAAATTTCAGTTGTTGAGAAAAGTAACTGTTGTAAGTTTTGTTTTAAAGTCTTTCCCAC
>NC_092206.1:58970369-59014520 GCF_043381705.1 Parasteatoda tepidariorum | reverse complement strand
ATCAAAATCTTGGCTGATTTCAATGTGCTGTTGGATGTTGTCCGCCATTGCTTCTGTGGTTAACGTCACGTTGTAATCCAACTGCAGTTGAGTTGGACGGCAATTGTAGTTCAAGATGAGCGTTCGATGACGCATACTATCAAACTCACAAATAGACCAATCAGAGGTTAGCGCTGATTTCCAGCTGACGGCGTCCTGTCCTAAGAAACCAAGCCTTTAGAGCCCAGTCTCTAGACTTCTAGCTAACATAGCGCTGTTTATTAGACGCCTTTTCATAACGTAATTACTTAGTCCATATGTTTTCAACTTAACTTAAGAAAATGAACAGTTAAGTTTTGTTTCTAAAAGTTGTTGTATTGTTTTTGCGTTAAAAATGAAATTCAATTTTTCAAAAACTAACTTTAAGCTAAGACTTAAAAAAATGTTTTAAATAATGCATAATATGAATAAAAGAATACTTTTATCACTTTCACCAAATTAATTATTCACCTGAAACCCTAAGAAAATTCTTGAAACTAAGAAATAAACGAAATGCGTGCTTCTGCACAAATTCTTTAGAATAATATTCAATGTCTTCTCAATGATGGCAAAGAATCAATTTCATGTTTGAGTTTGTTATAAAAGAACCCTCGAAATATACGAAAGCCGCATTTGTACTCTTCAGTATATATCAGAACAGCCTAATTTTAATTTCCTTGAGTAGAAATACTGGAACTAGAAGAAATATAAAGAAAACCTCCAAATTCTAATCTCGGTAATTGTAGTTAGTTCCGGATTACGATTCTGTAAGTTAAGATTTTAAAAGAAATCGATGCTGAAATATGCGAAGGTTGTACGTATGTTGATTTTCCATTTGCGAGATTTGCCTTTGTTAAAGAAATATCATTTATTCAACTGGAAGGTTATCTTTTGAATTTTACGTTTCCTTCCAAATGTTTTAAAAAATAGTTTTTATCAGTAATAAATCTGTACATATCGGCAGTGAATTATACTAGGTCCAATGTTTGCGAAGTGAAGAATTTTAGTTTTTTATGTTGTTTCTCGTTTCAGAATTACAAAGTGCCATTTAAAATTGGTAGATTTGGACAGTTAAATGATGAAATTACTCATAAAACTATGAATTATTTCAGTTTTATTAATTGTGTCTGTATATGCGTTTCAGTTTTGTGCTTGATTTCATAGTGATGATTCTGTGGCGTAACTACCACTACGATTATTAAGCATCAATTCACTGGTATATAAGACATGCTAACTTGATTCAATCACGAGCCATTTAGTCTCATTATGCCAGCTCATCAGACGAGGGAGTGAGATGACCGCTTCGCGGGCAGGTATTCTGCTACACCGTATAACAAGTTAAGTCAATCACGAGGTACCTTTTGATAGATGAAGGTTGGCATTGTCGATAACTCCGCCCCCACATTCGTGACCTCCGGACGTGATTTGAACACGAAGTAACGCCCACTTCAATCTGGTAACGCATACTTCGTCGGATCCACATTGACAGTTGACTTGTTACTTGTGACTGCGACATAATCAACCTCCTCACGCTGTTGCTACTCAGTCTCGTCTCGATTAAACACAACGTCTGCCTACATACACTCGGCTGCTAATGGCAACACAGGAGCGACTACGACTGTGAAGTTAATACACCTCTCACATTCAGCACTCAAAAACCCGGTGACCTTAATTCCAGCTCTCCCGGTCTTTCACAAGTACAGCAACTAGTGGTATCTGTTCATCGAATTCAATCCTGATAAAATTCTGGTGGGGGAGTATTATGGCGTAATTACCACTATGATTATTGAACATCAATTCAGTGGTATATAAGACATGCTAATTTGATTCAATCACGAGGTACCTTTTTATAGATGAAGGTTGGCATTGTCGATAACTCCGCCCCCACAATTCTTACCCAGTTGGGTGCTTGTAACTCGAGAAGAAGTGAAACGATTATGCGCAACCATGTGATTTAAATCATATTTAATTGGGTTCTTGTAAGTGACGTCACACACGTGTCGAACCGGATTGGCTTTTGAATCGAGAAATGCCACGATTTATCTACAAAAGCGTCACTTGCAGCTATCCAATTAATTGATTAATTTTTTTTACCTGTACTAAGAACGGATATTCAGCTAGTATTTAATTAAAAACAATATTATTATCTAATAAGTCATAATGTACCAATGTTTTTATTTAAATTTTTACATGCAATCTAATTATCTACTTTAAGAATAGAAGTTACGAAATACCTTTATTTGTATTTAAATATATATTATTTTATTTGTATATTTTTAGTTGTAAATAATTATGGAAATATAATTCAGAACGATATTTTACTATACATATGTTTTCTTAAATAAATATTTTATTTTTATACTTTAGTTACGTTTCTGCATACGAATAATTATAAAAAAATATTAAGAATTGTTAATTAATTTTTAAAAAGCTCTTTCATATTGAGAGAAAAGTTTACACTGAAGTATTTCGCTATAGTGATGTAATTGGTAGGTGAATATAAGATAGTTTAGTGAGGAATGTCAGTGTGTAAGTCTATGTAATACACATCAAAGGCTTACTCTAACATTGGCGGAATCACTAAGTATTATATAAACACTACTTGGTATTCAGCTGATATAGAGCTCGTTGTTTGTCCCGTGGAATCAATGTTATTCAATTCAGTAGACCAGGTTGATCATGATATGGTGATTATGTCTTGACAAGGTTGACGTATATTGCTCTCTAGAAATGTTTATAATAGCTTGCACAATATATATGACTTTATAGACTAATAAAGATTTTATTATTGGCGCTAAATTTCAGGAGTGCTCAAAATTTAATGTTAGGATGAACAAAGGATTTATTATGTCAACGTTTGTTACTCCTAAAAATACTGTTAGTTTTCTATAAGTATAATTGTTAATATAAAGGTGATGAGTAATAGCTTACAATTATAAGTTATATTTAACATTAATTTATAAGCCACATTTCAAATTAATCATAAGTCGCATTTTCAAATTACTCGGGAGGGCGTTTTGGTTGACATCACGATACTCACTGTGTTTGAACTGTTATTCAGTGGAAATTCGCATTGAATAACAGTGCAAATTAGTAACCTTCGAAACTATCTATCTGGAAACTATGAAGTACAGTTTGAAGTCAAAATATTTCCTTTAGAAAAAAACTGATTCAATAAATTGCTTCAATCTTATAAATTCTGTAGGCATTATTAGTTATTAATTAGTCGTTTGTTTACTTTATATGTGCTCGTTTGTTACTCTTTATATATTTTATACAGTTGAGAATGATCAACAACAAAAAATTTAATGATTGTTGCAAAAGTCAGGAGCTAAAGCTCTAAATTTTCCCAGGGCTCCAGCAATTTCAATGTATCCTACAGACATTGAAGAGAACTGCTGATTTTAAACAACATTGCCCGTTATCCAACTTGCTATGGCAAAAATGTAAAAGTGTAAGTAACCCTTTTTGAAGGTGAGTTATTTATATTATGAGAAATCAATAAGCTTTAATAATATTTATGGTGTTTCCTGAAAGGAATTTCGAGCAACGATTTAAAATAAAATTAAAAAAATAAGCTAAAAAACTCGTCTTTCTGTAAAAGAGTTAAAAAAACACGCATACTAATAATTTCCTCATTTAAAATATACATATCCACTAAAATTTAAAAATTGTTCTATGAAAATAATTATAACAATGTTTATATTTACTAAACTTGCATTAAAGAAGTTTTTTTTCATAATAAACACTTAAAATTCTGAAGGTTTTATTTGAGAACGTAAATTTGAAAATAATAACAGTAAAGCATAAAGAAAAGATCGAAGTTAAGACAAAAAAAAAAAAAAAAAAAAAAAAAAAAAAAAAAAAAAAAAAAANAAAAAAAAAAAAAAAGAACCCAAAGCACTGGATTGATTAAGAATGTTTAATACTTGTTCAATAACAGTTTCTCCATTTTTAAAAGAGAGATGCATTGATTTTTAGGATAGATTTGATTGGAAATAAAACACGACATTTAATCAATAGCAAGCGAATCTCTTTTTACCGCAAGTTAAAGTTTCAGATTAGCATAGTTGAAATTATTGGAAAAGCATTAACAGATTGGAAAAGCTCGAGATTAAAGCATAGAATATTTTTCATCTTGAATTTTTTTTTAAAGAAAGAAGAAAAAAAATATCTAAGGTGGAGGTAGGCATACGATTTTGTTGTTATTATTTAGCATTTTAGTTTTCTTTATTGAAATAGTTCTGAGAAAAATACTCGAAGAAATTTGATTTATGGGTTTTTTCGAACGCTTGGCTCAAGAAGTAAGGGATAAGGCATTTGTTACTGATGTCATGAAACCGGCCTTTGTTCGTGCCTTACTTTATTCAATACAAAACGGTTCTTAAGGATTTTTTATGACAAACGTTTGCCAAATACAATATTAAAAAATATATTATTTTCAAGATATAATTTAGATATGTTGTAATAAATAAGATCGAATTCCTACTTTAATGAATTTTTGAAGTCAATATTTTAAATTCTTTCCTTTTTACCTCCTAATTTGTTGTTTCTTTCTTTAAACCATTATGAAGAGCTAATGGATATATAAAAAAATTATCTGACATTTATAAATCGCAATAATGCATTCACCAATAAAATGAGTCTTTTAATCTGTTTAAATTTATTGGGTTGGCTAAGTAAATTCGATTTTAGACCTTTTGCCATTGAGCACCATATTCAATTCCACAATATGCTAACAAAAAATATTTTCTTAAAATAGCCTCATATTTTTTATTCAGCAAAATAATGTATATCCAACCAATTCTTGTAAAGTTTTATTTTCTACACGATCTTTATAAAAACGATTAATTTGTATTTATGAAAAGTATTCTAAAAATGATCTATAATAATAAAATTGAGAAATCGTGTGTCTCTCCAAAACCGTTTGGTCTATTGTGCTGAAATTTGGACAGCAGCTGTAGTGGACAATTTTATCTCTCTATTCTGAAATTCGTTCGAAATTTTCAGGTACATTGTTCGGGAGAGAAGTTTTAAAAATGAAATTTTCTCATAGGAAAAAATGTTAGCTAATGTTTTAAATCAATCTATAGACGATTCGAGTTTTTCAAGTATTTTAAAGATAACATCAGTGATGTGTGTTAGCTTATATATCTCTTTCATCAAAAAGAGTGTCTAGTGCCCTTACTTTTATATTGAATTATTTTTTATTTGCTATGTCATATAAATTCAATGATTAAGGTTAATGCGTTTGCATGGGGGTATTACGTCACCAAATTACTATTTATAAAGTTATCAGAATCCATGTGTTTATTTGTTTAGAGTCATTCTTTTAAGATGTGTTTATATAAAAGTAAATAATTTAAATTCAACGGTAATTAAATTGAAAAAAAAATGGTTATTGTGTTGAAAACCAAATTTAATGGAAAAATGGTACTAAATCGCCATACTATTATTAGCATGAAAGCTCAATTTATTCAGGAAACAGGTACATATTGAAATAAGCTGTAATGCTGTTACATCACATCACATGCAAGCCAACGATTCCAAATTCGGCAACTTAAATGAATTTATATTGTTTCTGGTCGCAATTCGAACATTTAGCATTTTATTAATTGAGTTCATTTAGTTTTTGCATATTAGTCACAGCGGTATTTTTAATGTTTTAACTTATAAGATACAGAATATAATTTTCGCAACTGTAACCAATCCAAGGTTACCTCAGATCTTTTCTTGGTTTACCGTTCATTCCATGATTTATTTTGTCACAGAATGTAATTTTTTTCTGCTCGTCTTATTTTTCTTTAGCTTTTTTTCCGTGATTCTCTCCGCTGTGATTTGCAAATATTAAATGGAATAAACAATTATAATATATAAACATAAAGGCAAAGTAATTTGAATTTATGATTTCTAATAAGTTAAACATTTTTTAGATCTCAGACATACATCATAGGGAGAGAGCATGTAGGATGCATGCTGGCGCTTCTGCAGCTGGTACACTTAGTGCCAGGTTGACCAGTCTGTGTTCGATATTTTTTTTTAATGAAAACGTATTTAGATGGAATATAATCCATCCAGTATTTAATTCATCTTGTAAGAAATGAGAGATGTTTAATTGTGTAGCAATCATCCTGGGAATCTGCAAGACCTGGCCTTGTAAAGATGAGATGGGGACTTAAAATCAAATAAATCAAGATCAATAAAATCAAATGAATCAAGAGAAACTTGAAGCCATATTTGGGCACGGACCACGAGACTTTCTTGGAAAACACACTTCCAGCCAGTTTTGAAACTTGGTAACTTTTTTTTCAACAAACTTTACAAACATTTCTGAAACCCTTTTTTAGTTTTAAATTCATACTTAAAGAGTTTTAGCATTACAAGCGCATTCTATTTTATAAACTCAATATATAAATAAATATCAAGATCTTAATGTCACAAAGTACGATATTGACATACTTAAACAGTATTATATTATTTTAAGAACATGAAATTTTGTTTTTAATTAAGTAAAATTGTATAACTACATACATGCATTTTTTTATATTAAAAATCAAAATAGCAAATTTTTAGAAATTATGCAAAGTAACAAAATATGAAAATTTAATTGACATCATTAATAACCATAAACTGTAATTTATTATAACTTTACTACATAAGCTACGTATTAAAAAGAAAAATTAATGGAGAAAATGTATTAATTCGCTTTGAAGAACCGAAAAACTATCCATACATTATTGTCACCAGTGATGTTTATTCAGTAAGGTAATAAGTAGTAACTGAGATAAAAACAGTTATGTTCTAAAAAGCAAAGTTAATGGAGAAAAGATATTAATTTGTTTTGACAAATTGTAAAAATTGGCCTTAGTATAATTGACATCTTGAAATGAAAAAAAAAAAAAATAAATAAAGTGCGCTATGTGCTGAAATGCTAAGTAAATGCAGAAAAAATACTTATTCATTTCACGGAATTTTATAAAATCGTCATACTAATATTGACGCAAATGACGCTTAATTAAATTTGGTTATAACTACTGGTATTATGGTAATTGGTACAGTTTTAACAAGGAATTCTACCAGGGAATTTCCGCAGTTTTATTGGTAGCAAAGACAGTGCAATAATATTTTAATGATTTTAAAGAACTCGATTCAGTTTTAAAATTTAAACTTTAGTTTTCCACCTCTGATCAATGAATTTCACAAAAAATTCAAATGTTTGAGGTTATGCAATAGGAACCAGATATAATCATATAGGAACTGCATCAATATTGAGACTTTTAATATATATACGGTGGAAAAATGTGTCTTAGGGTCTTCTCGAAAAGGATAAGTACTGGAGAAAATTCCTTGATATAATTTTGAAATTTTGACTATCGGAATTTCATGAAATTTTGACTATCATGAGTTTGTCGCGAGCAATAGCATCATGCCAAGTGACAATGATTACACCAAGGGACACTGAATGCAGTTAATCTGTATTCTGATGGGCTGAACTATAAAAACTGTGTTTTGCTTAATCTAATGACGTAAAGCCACGAAGGGCAAAAAATAATAACAAATAAATCAATAATTGAAATTATTTTAACTTTATTAATTGTGTAGGTAAGTGCCTTTCAGCTTTTTGCATGACTTCGTAGTACTGTTCAATGCAGATTTTTTTTTACTATTTTCTTTTTTATTCATCTCGTACGGAGAACGGGTGTACAGCTAGTTTGAAAATAAAACTGTTATAGGGATAAGTGGGGTAATAACGGTTAGCTAAGATTCGAAAGGCTGTTAGAGTTAAACTATTCGACAAAGAAACTGTCAGATTTAATCCATCCATTCATTGTTCAATTGCACATAGCACAATTCTCCCCTTTTTATCAACGCAGACCGGTTGATAATTGATAATTTTACTGCAGCCCACAGGGGAGGGAAGTTGATTGTTCATATATTAGATTGTTTTGATTTAATAGTTTCAATTAATTTTTTTCTAAAGATGCCTTCAAAATAAAATACAACTACATGCGCGGTATTGGTGCATCTCAACATGACGTCTCTCAGCTTCCAGTTAATCCTTCGTCCATGAAAAATCGTACAAACCCGAGTGAAATACACCATAGTAAATAAAATTGAAATAATTTAATGTTCCGTTGGTGGCCTGATACCATTTGATCCACTGACCGGAGGCTGGGAACTACTAGTGTATGATATACCATTCCTGAAAAGTCATTGGTGTGCTAATTGTTTTTAATAAATTATTTTTTTTTTGTAGTGAAAGTCAAATCACGCCCGGTCTTATTTCACCAGAGGAGTAAAATCGAAACCGAAATTCCTCACAAAAAATACAGTGCTTATTAATTAGTTTTTTTAAAAAAAGATTGCAGATTTTTTATATTTATATAAAATATATGATTTTGAATAAAGGGTTTTCAAAAATGAAAATAAGATTTTTGTGTTCACAAGATGGCGCCCGCAATTTTGCCCCTATGCAAATTTATCCTCTATTGCAGCAAAGTTTGCCCGTATGCCAGTAAAACCTTCGTTCAACTTTGGACGTGGTTGTCTTTTCCCTCCGCTGCACTGCAGCTTTCGTGGGCAAAGCATAGACGCACAACACGGAAATAACCCGGAAGCAGAGATAATGGAAACGAAACAGAATGATTTATGTTCTTTTCTTTAACTAATACAGCACTTATTATAATTTTAGACAAGCGCTGAATAATGTCGTTTTTCCCAAGCTTGCTTATAAATTACGACACTTTTTAGTAAAACAAAATAAAAATGGCTATAACGCGTATAAAGTTGCTGAAATTCTTAACTTAAAAAACAGGTACAGTAAAACTATTTGTTACACCATACATGGCTATAGGTCATCATTGGTGTCGTGTTATTCAGTGCAGAAAAATATCTTCAATCATTCTTGGTAAATTTTGTCTGATTCTATTCTATCTTAGTTTAATGATTCTACAAAACAGAATCTCATTTAATCCTTAAAAAACGATAGAACTTTTGAACGTATTGACAGATTATAATATTAATAAATATTTATATACCTCTTGCTTATATCTCTCTCTCTAAATTCTTCTTACGTCCATAAATTTCAATCCAGCAACCACTTTTAGAGAAACCCAAATTTCTCATCCCACCCACGCAAAGATTTTAATACATGTAAAATAATTTTTAAATTGCTATAAAGATGAGCATATGTTATAAAATAAATGCCTTACACTAATGAAAAGAACAGAATTTCGTGACATTCCTTAAATAATGCGAGTATATGATTATTATTTCTTGTAATTGTTATAAAATTCTGTTTGAAGGTTTGGAAACAATTAT
Organism: Parasteatoda tepidariorum; assembly: GCF_043381705.1. Taxonomy (NCBI): domain Eukaryota; kingdom Metazoa; phylum Arthropoda; class Arachnida; order Araneae; family Theridiidae; genus Parasteatoda; species Parasteatoda tepidariorum. Next base: position 59,005,181 of record NC_092206.1, on the reverse strand, counting down.
GCATTCTACTGTTGTCATAAGATGTATGGATGGTCACAATAACAAAATACTCTATTGTTTAGATTTAAAAAATGCTTCTTATTGTTATGATTCACTTATAATTTAAAGTTGTGCGTGGTTTTTAAATATGAACGGAATAAACATTTTAATAAATGGATATTGTACAAATGTACTTGTATTGAATATCGAAGCAGTAATTTGAATGTCGAAGTGAGTTAAGGGTTTTAATGATTACGTCAGCTTTGTAAAAATGTATTATATTTCCTTTTTAATGATCACATTTAATCTTGAGAAATCTGCTAAACGTATATTGTTTAAGGGATTTTATTTTGTTATACTCTATTTTAGTTCTTTGATAGTGTTTCGATTTAATTCTTAAGAAAATTTTTCTCTTTCTTTGAATAAAAATAATCTCTTTTGAAGTAATGTAAATTGATTTTATTTTAGCAAAACTCGTTCTTCTATCGCAAGTATTCTTTTTTACTTTTAATTGCATAAAAAGAGCGAAATAATTGTCTGTTTATATAGAATTTTAAGCTTTTTCATTTCTCCCCCCCCTTTTACATTGTATCGAAACATATATCATATTTTTAAAAGTATTTCTTATATGTCAGATAATAAAGAATGCTACATTCTGAAATAAACGTGTTTTTTAAAAAACTTTTCTTTTCTTTTTCTTTAAACTTTTGTTTACTGCTTAGCATGACGAAGCCATTCTGGTCCATTTATAGTAACAGCTGTAAGAAAAAGGTTAAAATTTGGCAAATCACTTACATATTGGTAGCAATAGGTTAGAAAGCTATAAAATTTGGTAAAACATTTATTTTCCATACTGCACAAAAATTCACTATATAAATGGGCACTTGCACTTCAAAAAGAATACTTCACATACAGACACATGTGACCTATGACGTTAGCGCCAGCTAATCGTTATCAGCAAAATACATATGCTGAGCTAGTACATAAGTTGCTAAGTTTCTCTACATAAGTTAGAATGTTAATTAACGATTAGTTCATAAAATACAGTGCCGATCACACATCGAATAAGCTGAAATATAATTCTTTCTCGTCTACCTTTTTATTTAACATAGATTTATTATTTGCTTATGTATTTTACTGTAACCGTGATAAATTTTTGTTTTGTGTACCTGACAACTTCGATAATAATTAGTTTATTTCCACGTGGTTTCGTGCGTGTCCTTGTGTTAAGTTTTTGTGTAAATATAGTGAAAGAATTGAAATTTTAAGAAAGAATCTTTGTGAAAGAATTTAGAATGTGTCACTTAAGAGAATTGATACTTCACTGGCTTGGCTTACTCGAAATGGAATGGAAAGAACAGTTTCTAAGGCAAACAAATGTCACATTTCAACAATCAATCAGGCTCGCGATACACACACTACGTCACTTGCAGGTATCCCACTGTAGAACATTTTTGTTCAAACATTGTACAGACAAGTAGTTCAAATAGGTACATTATAAAACACAATGCTACATGGACGAAACCAGGTAAAAATTTTTAATCGGGTGGCAATCTTAATTTGGCAATTTCTTATGTTCTTACAATAGCAGGCAAAATGACTTTAAAGTGAGATTTTCTAAGAATAAGAATTCGAGATAGAAACAATAAGAACATGGAAGATTTGTACTTCAAGTACAGCTCGCAATCGAAATGACATCCATTATAAACTCTAATTGAAATTGATTATGAAATGAATTTAATAACTCCTACCCTATGCATAAGTTAAATTAAAAAAGAAGAAAACAAACACTTTATAAGAAATGAGTATTTGTTGCTGTAATATAACAACGGAATTCAAAGTATAGCTCAATGTCTGTCTGTATTCGTTAAGATAGATCAGGTTCCACATTTACATTTCAGAAAAATTTATTTTGAATTCCCAAATAGATATATTATGCAAAAAAATATTGCAATTTTTTTTGTTTCCCAACAAAACAGTATATTCGCAACACTAAGCCAGAAACTAAAGAAAGATGGTTAGAAAAAGATTTCTGCAGAGCTAAACGCACTTTTCTTTTTTTCCCAGTGAAATTAGAGAAATTTCCAAACATACATCTCCATGAAAAGAGTTTTCATATACTATTACTTTGCTACCTGATAGAAAACTTCATACGCTTCAAAAATATACAAAACTAGTATGAGAGTCAACATGTTTCTAACTCATCAAAAAATCTTTCATGTTGACAACAAAAAATGAAATATCGAGCATGTGAGCTGTCATAAACACGAAAGCGCAAGCGTTTGCAAATTCCAGAACAATTTTTTTTCCGCTTGGATTACGAAAATCTGAAATAAAATGAGCTATAAGCTGGGAAGTCTTGAAAGATTAAAAACTAATAATTCTGTAATAATTCTATTCAATAATAATTCTATTCTTATTTATTAAAAAATTAGCATTATTATTAGCGCTATGCGACGTTAAGTTACTCGTTTTTAGTATAATAAAAAAATCGTGCTTGAAGGTCAAAAGAAAGCGTTCAAGAATTTTTTATTGACTAAAATTTTTCTTGACTAACTTTTTATTGACTTTTTAAACAAGAATTAGTCTTGAGGATTTTAATAAGTGGTTTAAAGTTTTAAAATTTTTCGCTAAGACACATTTCAAATGGGCTTAATATAGTAGCTAGCAAAGCGGGCATCGTTTATAAAACAAACCATACAAGATTGCATAGATATTTTCTGTGATTGGGGTGCTTCAGCAAACAGGGGACCGAGTCCCCTGGTTTTTAACTAATTTAGCATTATTTATACAATATATAAAATTGTTTGTTATTCAAATTAAATATATTAACATTTTCGATATTATCACTTTTGAGTATTATCTTGGTCTATAATAGTTCAAATATTATCATATCTGATAATAATTGTTTTTAAAAATCACAATATTATCGTCATAGATGATAAACGTATAATCGATATTTATCATAGCGTATGGTTCCCACAAAATATCATGTGAATACGTTTTAAAATATTGTAATCATATTTAAAAATATGTATATAGCTTGCTTTAAATCGTTTTCTTGTAAATTATAAACGTAATAGTTTCTTCATTTGAAAACTATAAACAATTTCTTTACCTTTTTTTAATAATGTATTTACATAGCATTCTGTTTCCATTTAAAATGTTAGTGTTTCCCAGTATAAAATTGTTTAATATATTTAACTACTTAAAAACGTGGTGCGTTATTAGGATAATGTTCTAATATGCAATAGCATAGCAATAAACTCGAATGTTCTGTTGTACATGATAGAGTGTCAGATATTCATAGTTTCAATTCTAGATAAACAAACCTGGCAAATTATTACCATTATTCACGCAGAGCATGCTCGGAGAAGGAGGATTAAGGCATTATCCTGCGCTGAATTCTGATGCATAATCTAACTGTAGTACCAGATTATATGGTATGGATGCAATTATATGGATATCTGGAATCAAGTGAACTGGATGATTGTTCGGCAGGCATTGTACACCCAGCAACATTCGAAGATCCATATATTTAGCTGCAATATTTGATAGATGTAATGTACTCTGTCTTTATAATTTTTTTTAAATACTACAATTATAAATTGGAGCTCATGAACTTGTTATAAAATAAGCCGATGACGTAAATAGACATTAAATGTCAAATACTCGTATTAGAATAGCAAAAATATAACCGAATTGACTCTATGAGCATTTAAATTCATGAATTGTCCGCTGATTGTTTCCACATAATTTATACTCTATTGCCCATTAACACGCTTTTATTAATATTAAAATAGAAATAATTTTTTGAAGATCACAGTAGAAAGCGTAATATTTTAATGACTTTGAGATAACCAATTTTAGTTTGCATAGAAAACCAGGAAGCTATTTATAAATCTCATCTTAAAGGTGTAACTACCTTACTAACTACATTAAAAGACGTAATAAAATATTGATATTCAATACTTATTATTCAAACAAAAAATTCTTGAACATTCGAAATGCTATTCAACATATTTTAACTTTGGGGACAAGCTTTATAGGATAATGACTGATTCTCCTTTATGAAAGTGCATTTTAAAATATAGCAAGAAAAATACACATATGTTTTTAAGGGGTTAGGCCACACTTGAAATTAGAAATTTCGTATATATATATANATATATATATATATATATAAGTAATTTTATTTTCTTTGCCGATAGATGGCCTCTTAAAAATAATGTAAGAAAAGAGATTATAGGCTATATTCAAAGTTGCATATAAAAATAGTGGTTAGATTATGTCGTAATATTATGTTAGATATTATGCAAGATTATGTCGTACTTGCCTAAGGTTACACTATATTTCAAGGCGCCCCTTTTTTCATCACCAAGATGTTCGCCAGGATGAGTGATGTTATCACATTTATGATAACCTGCACAGAAACCTCTAAAAAAGGTAATACCTCTAAAAATTGCACCGAAATCTCTAAATTAGTAAATTAATGGATAGTTTTCTTTTTACTGCACATATAAGATGGCATCTATTTTCATTTCTACTTTATTTCATTGTTTTATCTTGATCTAAAATGCATTGATTGTGTTCTTTGGAAACATTTTATTTGGCAGTATGTTGCAAATAAACACAAGTCTATCCGAAAATTGCCATTTTTCTCCAAATGGGGCTTCTCTAGATATATTTTATATCAAAATAATATTTATTTATATAATTACATACAAAATAGCGATTTAATACAGTTCAACATTAAAATCATTTCTATTTTTTTGTTCGGATACAGATACTGGATAGTCGAAGAAAAAGCAAAAACAAAGCAATTTGATCTTGACGTACAGGATGTCCCAAGTGTAGTTCAAAGGCACAATCCTAATCGGTTCATTGCGCTCTCCATATAGCTTCAGCCTGTCAAAAACATATATCTCAGGAGAGTTGGCTTCCGAATAATCAAGTTGCAGGATCGCCCCCTTTTTCCATCCTCTATTGCTCTATCGAACTGTTTATCTTTGGGAATGGCTTTTCAGAAGCATCTCCTATATTCTGTATGACGTCACTGAGCACCGCTCGTTGCCATTCTTCGGTTCAGAAATAATGGCCGGTTGTAATTTCGATCTTCTTTTAACCTCTTCTCCTCTTTTTTTACATTAAATTCACTGCGCGTTTTGGCCATAAATTTGAAGTTATTGGGTGCGTGGACGGAAGTTCTGAGTAAATAAAGTTGTCGAATTTTACGTGCTAACTTCCTCCTAAACTTTACTTAATTTCTGTTTTTTTTTTGGGACGTTTTAGAGGATTGTTAAGAGGCATTAGAAAATATAAGAGTCGAAGAAAAATGATTAAAAGAGGTTTGTTTCATCGAGAATGTCTAATTTTAGAGTAACTGGCATTATTTTATTAAACAATTTATTCAGCGAAGGTGTTTTAATTTGAAAAGCTGTGTTTGATTTGGAATCGAATGATACATCACATTTTTCCCCAAAAAATTCTTTTTTCATAATGTACTTTCCATAATTCTCTAAATTCAAATTTTCCTTAAATTAATAACCCCGAGAAACTGAAGCAGTAAGATATTACTTGATTGAAAACAATTCATCACCAACAAAAATATGCAGAAACAAAAGTTGGCATGTTTAAAGCTCTCAAAAATGGGAGCCCAATCTCAAGACTTGCTACATGTAAATGAGAACAGACAAAAGTTATCTGAAAAATCAAACGTAAAGATGCCAATGAATAATAGAAAATCAAACCTTTAAAAATCACAGTAGCGGGAGTGAAACAAAAATAAAGATGAAAAAAAACAGAATAAGAAAGACTAGTGTAGTCTAGAGAGGAAAATCAGGGTAAAATGCATTTCCACGCACTATGGAAAAGTGATGAAGAAATAATATCATTAAAGAGTGATTTAGCATTCATTTGAATGAAACAAGATTCCAGGTCATCAAGATGAGCTGATATGCTTGGGATGGAAATAATTTTGGCATCGTGGAAAATCATTTTATGCCCAAGATTCTAACAATGATTGTTTACAACGTGCCTTTGATTATTTTTTTCTTATTCTTAATAACGGACATATCAATCGTGTTTATCAAGTCCGTTGAGTTTCTCTGATGTAAAATCGCACGGGTAAATTTCCCGACGAGTTTCAAAACTGATGACATATATAAGTTCTTACTATAACTTTGTCAACAGGCCTAAAAATGAAATTTAAACCGAAACTGGAGAGGATATTATCAAATATATAACAATTAGAAAATAGTGGTAAAGTAACGAATTCTCTGCAAGGATTAGAAGAGTGAGTTTAGCAAGAGCTGAATCAACTATAGAAGGGTTAAATCCATGCTTAGCAGCAAGCAAACAAAGTTAAGTTGGGAGTTTAAACAAGAGTCAGAGCAAAGGCTGCACGCGAGAAACGAAAGTATGAAATGCATAAATTTCTGACAATTAGGGTGATTCGAGTTAACATTAGAGGACAAAAAGATGACAAAATGTTTACGATAAACAGAGGTGGAAAAAATATTAGGGTGTTTAATTACAAGAACATCTAGAAATGGTAAAGTAAAATTAATTTCCTTGTCTGAAATAATAGGAATGCAGGGTTTACAAGAGAATGTAACTCTGGAAAATCTTTATCACTGTCTATTAAAATAATGCATTGTCCACATACCTCTTACAATGTGAAAATTTGAGCAGTTAAAAAGCTTTTTCCCCGAAATAATGCATGAATGCGTCACAGAATGGAAGAGGGAAGGTTACCCATGGCGAAACCCTCAATTTGTTTATAGAAACTATCAATGAATTTAAAAGCAGTATGTTGAACACAGTGATCGGCAAGGGAGATAATATCTTTAATTTCAATTAAAGAGTAGTGGAATTTTTGTAAGCGTAGTCTTAGACAATCAGTATCACTAGAAAGGGGACTTCGGTGAAAAGAGAAGCAACATTGTTTGCCTTAAAAAACCCTGAAGCACTGAAGGCAAACAACATTGTTTGCCCTAAAAAACACAAAAACACTGGACATTTAAAAATATTTATTTCAAGTTTCGAACAGAAATCGTATTTCATAAATGATATTATAGATAATATTATTTGATAATACTATTTTCATGAAATCAGAGTAGTACTAAACTTATCTAAAAATTGTGGATACTGAAAATGGAATACATTTTATAATTCCAATGTTGATTGAATAAAAAAATATTAAACTCTTAATCGACCAATATGGCAGTAGAAGAAATATTTATTGATTAATAATAATAATGAACAATACTTAATTAATTTCACTGTTTCTTTAATTTCATTCCATTTTATTTCATAAAAAAACGAAATACCCACTTTTATAAAAGAAATATCTGCAACAAAAAAGGACCCAATACCAAATGCAAAAAGATTAATGCAATATAAGAAAATTTTAATCTCTTTTGAACATAATGAAAAAAGCATACACTTGTTAAGCACGTGGCTGTTAAATGATATTAAAAATGAAATGATATACGCAAAATTATTTTATTTTGTGTTCAAATGGAAATTTAATTTATATGTAATGTAAAATGAAATTTAAAATTTAAAATAAGAACACGTAAAAATACCTGGATACTTTAAAAATGTATGGGGGTCAGGGAGCAATTTTTTTAAAATTTTGTTGATTTGATTCATTATTAAAACAATAAAGCTCGAAAAAAAAGCAAAATAGTTAAGCTTATATCCGAACTCGAAAATCAGATAAAAATTAATCTTTTTCTCCCATTATTCAGTGCACAGAAAAAAACCCAGACAACTCTGAATATCTTTTTTGATGTAATGATCGGGGCTCGAATGAATTAATTGAATGATAGGACTCAATATGTTCGAGGGGTTACTTCAAATATGCTAATGAATTAGTGCAAACGATGTTCTAAGTTATGAAATAAAACATAGAAGCGTACTTTCTCTGAATACCTTGTTTTTTGTCCCGTTTCTATACCGTTTTCTATGTGCGAACTATACATTGAGTTATGTTAAAACTTTGAATGCCTTATGTCTCCATGATAATGTTTTCGCATTTTTCTGCACAATGCAACACAATATATCAAAAAAATTAAAAACCTACAGCTTTATTAAATTTTGATTATCTATATGTTAGATATTTTATTTAAATTTATTTTCAGGAAAATCAAAATATGTTTTAATTTTCATATGTAAATCGATTTTAGAAATTATGAAAAGGATAAAATAGGCAATTTTACAATAAGAATTTCTTAAAATTTATTGTTATACCCAAATAAATAAATTAATTAATTAAAGTATGGATTATTTTATTGAAATGGATTTACAAATTGTTAAGACTAAAGAATAAAAGTATAACGACATAAAACCGTAATAAACATGTACAGTAAGTTTCCATAATGCTATAAAATATATTTAGTCGAGAATATTTAAAGATCTGTGTGTTAGTGTTTTCATGGTAGCCGAACATATCTCATACAGTTAGGAAAAAATTGAAGAGTTCTATTTGTGTACCCGCTACACAAATCGGAAAATCACAACTTTTATTTATAGGCATGTTTTATATGAAGGCATGTTAGTCTGCAAAATATAAAAAGTTATTATTACTACATCGAAACTATCATTTTAAGTGATTTTCATCTCAATTTCTAAACTACTTAAAAGTTGGCCCATTTAGTAACAATAAATATTTTAAGTATTTTTGCACTTAAATTTCAAACGAGATACAACTTTTTATGCGGAGAGACACGTTTAAATTTAAAAATTAATATGATTCTTCTTTTTTTCAACAAGTGTTAGTCATTTGCTCCTAGATGGCCGCTTTAGTTTTATAGTAACTTTTGCAATATTGTATCTGGTATCCGCGAATGTAAATAGTTGTAAAGATAAAAATAACTGTTATTATTTGTTGTTTTGTAAAAATAGTGTTCCATTACTTAATGGATACTGCGTGTCTCGTAGGAAACAAAACTGAGGAGTCCTCTTGCATCTAGATTGAAATCAATTGCAAAAGCCTTTTTCTTTATTGAAAATTTAAAGTTAAAGTCGATATGCTATAATTCACTTTAAAAATTCAGTTTCAACTGAAATACATTCCAACACAGCTCGTTTTTAGAAATTTACCTCCTCTGAGAGACGTGTACTACATCTATCTTCAAGATAGATTTCAGAAGACATTTCCTTATTTGAATTAATTAAATTTAAAATAAACTTTTATTTGCAGCGTAAACATTATCGCACCAGATCCACTTTCCAAGAAGATGGACCTCCTCGAAATTCAATCTCTACCATGCAATCTCCATCTTGTCAAAACTCCTCTGGGAAAGTGCAAGCTCGAAGTTTGCAGCTTGTGTTTGTTTTCGTTGTCCAGCTAATCAGTTGCAAATACAGTTAACTCCCAGAATGCGAAAGATCGAGAATTAGGAGTTTTCACTTATGAGGAGGAATTGTAAATTTAAGAGAAACCCAGTTAAATTTCTTCAGCAAACAGACTTGATTACCTTTGGTTCGGAACTATGTTTAATTAGCAAACTAATAGTGTGGTGTTTGGAAAATGTAATTCTCAAATGCATGGTGTTTCTTGGAGGTTGTGTTCTGCATATGCGGGGAAAAGTAGGTGTTATCTGGGGAAGAGGAAATAAGAAAGTTAATTGTCTTGTTTAAGTTTAATTTCGCTGAGTACTTTGAGAGAGGGAAGTGAATTAAGAAATTAGTTTCGTTTAAACTCATGGATGTAAATTTGTGCAAGAAAACTAAGTTCAAGGCCTACTTATTGTAATAGAACTTCAATGGGATTCAGTCTCACTAATTTTAAGAACATCTAAATTATAAAGTTTTTGAATGGAATCTTTTTACTCCATTTCCTAATTGAAATAATAGCATAAGTATTTTTTTGAATTTTCTCATAGCTTTTCTAATTTTTGTATTTAAAAACTCATTTATTTGCTATTTGTTGTTGTTCGATAGCAATCAGACGGCTGAACTTTGTCTGTCTTAATGGAGTAGAAAGTATTTTAATTTTTTAACAAATTTTAAAGTCTTAATTATAGTTTGTTTTGTTTTTTTATTTGTCATTTGTAGTTACAATGATTGGAAAATTTATCATGCACAAATGAAGATTTTGTTTTGTTACTTCAAACTAATTTTAACACCCTGGCCTTAGTTATATGAGGCATTTATTTATATATTTATCCCATTATATAACACGATATAAAAATACTTATTTTTGTTATCGAATTTGGTGGTAAGTCTTTGTAGCAACCATCAGTTATACCAAATCGCGGGATTGATTACGTTTACCACAATCCTTTCAAGGCCAGTTTTTTCCAATAAAAAGATAGATTACGACTTTAATAAATTAAATAAGGCAAAAATGTCAATATTCTGCTAATTAGACTAAAATGTTAATATCTCAAAAACCAGCGGGGCATAAGCTCGTGTAAAATTCAGGCTTATTTTTGCTCATAGAGTTTTTTGGAAATATCTGCGGCACATATAAGTTCTGGTGGGGCTTAAAAGGTAAAAGATATACATAACATATTTCTTACAGGGTAAAAGATATACAAAATAAATACATTTATTTTCAATTCTGCACGTGTAAGAGATATACATAATTTTTTTTAGCGCTATCCATATTTATTTGTATTTGTTATTGTTCATTGCATTTTCAATTCTGCACGTGTATTTATTTATTAGAAAAGTAAAATAAATGTACAACTCAGTTTTACAGATTTAGTGATGAATTATTTGACAGGTAGTAAAGTTTACCATGAATATGAACTTCTCTAGAGCAAGCTAGCTGCAGTTCGAGTTCCTGTATCTACTGTCTGTTCATCACGAGATATAAACACCTGACGATATTTCTTTGATTGGACATTCGCACTGTATTGAGAAGTAATATACGCTAGACACATTTTCTTAATTTCTGCACCACTTTCGTTACAATAATTTCTACTTTTAAATGCGTCTAATTTTACGATTTGTAATCTATAAAAGTTCATTTAGAATTAGGGTATGTAATGATTCTGTTTTTTTTTTTAAAAACTTATTTAAAAAAAACCCATATAAAAGTGAAAATTATTTTGAGTAATAAAAATATATTATAATGAGTTTATAATATAGTAAATTCATTAGCAATAGCGACTTTTAAATTTTTTTCTTTCATTGGAGTAGTTTAACTTGGTTTCCAAAAGTGTAAAAACCTTACATTTACAGATTTGGTGAAATTATTCCAAACGTGTCTAAATTTTTTACAGAAGAGTTCTTTGCCGAATGCTTCGCTATACTTATTTGTGATCTTTTAAAGTTCATCACCACTCGTACCTGATGTTCTAAATCATTTTTAGTTTGAAGGAGGTTCATTTTATTACACTTGATTTTACGTACGTGCTTCACTGTATATTTGGATTATGAATTTGTAAGATACTTTCTTGTATTCTCTGAAGAGGAATTAGCTTTATTTCAAAGCCTATTTAACTCGTGAATACGTTTCTGAGGTTTTGTGAACTGAATTTCTGGAACTGAAAATAGATTCTTAGTATAAGAACTTCTTCAAATAGACGCTGGAAAGTGGAAGTTTTATATAAGATAAAAAAAGTTATTCAAGAGTGACAGAATTATTTCCCCTTATGTAGACTTATCTTTGTGAATCAGTCTTTCAGAGTCTGTTACAAATAAAAATGAGGTAAAGAAATAGACTGAAAGTGATTTGCTTTTAATCTATCCTGCATTACTCTGTGTATCCAAGAAACAGAGAAAGAAGCTGCAAGTATATTATCAAGATAAAAGCGACTAATGCACATTGGCTTGTTTTAGGATTAATATTTTTTTTTACTAAAATATTTTTCAATTTGTTTTTATTTAATTTGTAACTAAACCTAAACAAGCTAAAGCATTGGTATGCAGCTAAAACCTTTCCTGCTTTTGAATTTTAAATTTTAAGAAATTATCCAAATCTAAACAAAATTACATTTTTATATATGTTTTGATTTTTTAAGAGGTTGAAATAAGCTGTTAAAACTAGTAGCGCCGTTGGGCCAGCCGTTTTTATCATTTTTTGCCATTTCCTTTGTTCTCTTGTTGATTTTTGCAGATAATTTTGCATACAGATTTTTTTAATATAATTATGCTCATATAATTGGGATTGTACGTTTGAACATGTAAAAAATTCCTCAATTTTGAATGCTTCTTTCGTCATAATATTCATCTTTTGTACAGCAAAATGGAAATAAAACACTCAGTGTATAGGTGCAAAAAATACCACAGTCCTGAATAGTATTCATTTGAATGTGTTTGCAGTCTTCAACATAGATTAGAAGCCAAGCACTGTCACTTACTACAATAGAACCAAATATGACGTATTCTTACCAGATTTGATGCTACCAGACTATTCTAAACTCGTAATTGGCTGGCCCTGATTTTACAACGTTTGTGATATTGCTTTCCCTAATACTTGGATAGCTTTCAAGACATTTTTTGCCACCCTAATTACTCAAAATGGGATCGTTCTTGTGCTTGTTGAAGAACTACAAATGCGCATCAGATACCTCCTAATTCATTTTCAGTCTCAAAAGTAAATTAAACACATCTTCTCATCTCAAGGGAGGGAATAAAAATTTCGTAACTATGAGAGATACCAGAAACCAATTTGTCGATGTTTTACTGTTACTTTCATGTAACGCGGATATACTGTGACACGGCAGTGTCTAAAGTATTGAACTTTCACATTTTAAAACATGCTGTAGGCTTATGTGTATTGCAGCACAGTCCCGATTATCTGAGCCCCGATTATCCGAGTTTCTGCTTTAACCGAGCTATTAAATATTTCAAGGATTCTTTTGTTCTAATTTATTTTTGATACTACCACTGGAAAAAAAATCTGAATTTTATCTTCCAAACACTCAAGAAAACGAAATCCAACAACTTGATTCGATGAAATGATTGTTAATATCGTCAATAATGAAAATGAATCTAGCGAAGATGATGAAGACAGTGACAATGAAAATCAATCATATACAAATATCTTATACATGTGGACTAAAAGCTAGTGAAAGTGCTATTGAATGAATAGAACGACAAGAAAAGGTGTCTCCAGCCTTCCTGTAATCCCTAAGAAAATGGCGAAGCGTCAAAGTAATGTAAAGCCAAAAAAAAAGAAAAAAAAACGATTAAGGACATCTTTTTTTTACGAAAAAACTCTTTAATATAACTTTTAATTTGTTCGTTAAGTGTTTTTAAGTATAATATGAAATGTATGTGTTGTACTCGTATAAATTTTGTATTTGTTAAATGTATTACATTTATACCTACTCTTTTTCTTTCATTTTTTATACTCTTTGCTTTAACCGAGTTTTTCGGTTATCCGAGTTGTCCATATTAACTCGGATAGTTGGGACTCTATTTTATTTATATATATTTTTTTTGTATATTTTTGTTTGACTTGCGTTCCTGCCAAAGAAATATCTGTAATTCAAAATTACACAACATTAATATATTTTCATTATATTAATAAAAAAAATAATGAACATATTTATGCATAAAAGTACTAAATGTATTTTCAATAATATTCATCAATTCAAAAATTATTTGATTTAGAACAACAAAAAATTTCTAATGAATTGACCATAAATGGCTGTTTTAAGCAAGTCCAAAATCCGGCTCTTCTAGTACTAAGAACATTGAAAAGAGAAAATGTGTCAAACTAAGTTGAAACTATAGAGCTATATCGATTAAAGTCTAAAGTAGTTCTTAGATAATTACAAATCTGATCGTAAAAATATATTTTACCCATGATACATTTTTCCATGATATATTTTATGCGTTATAGGGAAAATATTTGTAGCTTTTATTTAAAACATTAATTTAGATTGGAAAAAAGTATTCAGAAAGTTTTTTTTAAATGATTTCATATAAAAAATTGGACTTTGAGTGTGGACACAGGATTTAGTTTTTCTTCTGCTCCGGTTATTTTAAATCCTTTAAAATAAAATTTGCTTATTTTTTTAATGGTAATGAAGCTTTAACCTTCCTCTCCAAATGCAGAGAAGTAAGCAATTATAATGAGCTGAATTTTTTTTTAAAGAATTTGCATCATTAGAGAGAACTTTTTACCATAAATGAGATACCATGGGAAAGTGACTCAGACATAAAAAAAATAACAATTCACAAAAATTATATTTTTAAACAACTTTTGAAAAGTGAAATATGGAATATTTTTTTTATTTTCTTTAAGTCTTTAACATTCTGCAAGGAAAAGAAAACTCACCAGACAGTTTGTAAGAAAATTCTGTTTAGCTTTGAAAACACAGTAAAATATTTCACTGAAATGTTTGGAATAAATTGGTTAAGTAAAACGTGTGTATAAACAAGGGAATTAAATATTTTCTTCGTATTCATTATGGAAACAGAGTAGCGAGAAACTTTGCCAAGAAGGCAGTAAATTTTTTTGAAGAAAAGTGTTTTAAACTTATTTTATTTATATTTTCATTTCTTTTATCAATAAAAATATACGGAGAACGAACATTTAACTTTCATATTTCCAACCAAATACAATATTTAAATAACAGATTATAATGTCCTTTACGTCATTTGCATAAAAAAAGCTTTGATGTGTATATTTTAAAGTTTAAATCTGGCACAAAATAAATTATCTGAAAACTGTGAATAAGAAAGGACGTGAGGTTTTATTTTTATTTCAACATATTACAGTTTCAAAATAAATATTAAACCATGGTGAGAATTGTGTTGCAGTATAGTTAAATGTTTGAGACAAATTTTAAAAGCAAAAATTTACTAAAAATTTATGATAAGCTAGGGAATAAAATGTTTTTCATTGTATTGTGTTGGATGGGTGTAGGCAAAGTTACATTTACGTATGGCAAAAAAGGTGCACTCTGTTGGTGCACAAGGATTAATCTAGTTTCTGATAAACTGGAAAATTTTTGAGGCAGTTTTGAGGTTAGCCCTTTACGGACTAAAATTCAAAAAATAAAAAAATAAAAATATTTGCATTTTGGTCGCAATATTACGTATAAGGCGGAGAAAATCATTTTATTATTATCATGTTGCATTAATATTAGCAATTAATTATAATTAATTATTATTATTATAATTGGTAAGTTAGGAAATACTTCCAGACTGTTAAAGGCTTCATTTTACTTTAATTTTATTCTACAAGATTTGCAAAAAAAATATTGTGTCCTTTTTTTATCCATAACTGTACTAAAATGCAATAGCATAATCATTACTTAGAACGAAGGCAGCAATTTTAATGCAGCGTACTCTTAATTTTAATCAATTGTATGTGTTTTAATCGACATCATCTTACCTTTTCTGTTAGTTCATTTTATGTAATTTATTAGATAAAGCTCATCATCCTAACATATTTGTATTTCTACGTGCTATTGGTATTTCAAATTGTATGAAATTCTTTTTATAACCATCATTTTATAAGATTTTATTTGCCTTTGTACGTTCTACTTAAGCACCGATTATTTCAGCTGATTTTATCTGCAATCTATTTTATTATCATAATTTCGACGCATGTACTTTAAATACTTTAAAGGCAGAACTGTTTTAAAACCATTGTTTTGACACCGCTTTTCCTTCTTTGGACCTTTAACCATTAAGTCCTTCATTCAGTTCAGTTAATTTTCAACTAACTCTTAAAGATTGTGTTTTGTAAATATTTAAAGGGATGGCTTAAAGACACTGGTACTTTCTGAGTTTTACCCTCAAGTTAAGAAGCAAAAAATACAATCAACTAATCGATCAAACTTTAATACTTGACCATCATTATATTTGCCGACCGGCCTGTGTAGAGAGCAGGGAATTGTCCTTGCATCAGAAAGGTCCTTGGTTCGAATCTCGGGCAAGGCATGGATGTTTCTTTCTCTCTCTCTGTGCACTATG
This sequence comes from Parasteatoda tepidariorum, assembly GCF_043381705.1. NCBI lineage: Eukaryota > Metazoa > Arthropoda > Arachnida > Araneae > Theridiidae > Parasteatoda > Parasteatoda tepidariorum. The sequence goes on along the minus strand of NC_092206.1, from coordinate 58,989,308 downwards.
TCCTGTCTCCTTTGTGTGTGAATGTGTGTGAATGTGACCCGCCCTATAAACGGCTTGCGGCTGTGTGAATGGCATGGCAGAAGTCGAATTCTTGGCCATAGATGGCGCCACTGAAAAACAGGAACAATCATACCCCACTGCCTAAACAGGCATACGACCAAAAAAAGTCATTATATTTCACAATTCAATAATTGCAATCAATTTTTTTAACCAGTTACTTCAGTTTTAACCAAATTGCCTTTACTTTAACTGAGTTGCCTAAATTATGATTTGATCATATATATTTTAACATAGATTTATGCACGGCATAGCTATGGCTCGTATTCCAAAAATCAAACAAACAAAATTTTTGAAAGTTGGAGAGCATTCTGATAAATTATTAGTATTTTTAAACGAATACACCAAGTAATCCAAAACTCTGAGTTCAGCGCTACGCTTAATTCAATACGATCAATGTTAACATGAATCCGTTTTCTTTAGATTGAATATTGGGGTGGTATAGGTATCCAAAGCCTGAGGCTATTGAAAAATAAAACTTTAACTCAATTACATTTGAAGCATTCAGCGTGATGCAAAGCCTGTAACTGCATCATATACGAAAATCAGGTGTCCAAAAATTTGATGCAATATCCATTTTTTATTCCAATTCTATATGGATAAATCAAGAAGAGAGAATGAATACACCTACAAGTATCAAACACGTAAAACAAAATATACTTTATTTGATTGATCAATTTTAAATTGTAGTTGCTTGGTGGTCTTCAGATTTGTGGTATTGATTTTCCTCCTTTTGACGCTAGATTTTTTTATTCGGAAAGGATTGTTTTCATACTTTGGTTGAAATACATTCCATTTTTATTTTCAGCATTTTCGATTAAATACTGGAATGACAAAAAGCAGTCTAAGCAGAAATTTCATTTTGGGCTTATAATCTTTACGTATCTCTTAAATGGTAGATTTTGTTATCATTCTATTTTTTTAAAAGGGAAACAAGAAAATATGATTTCTAAAAGAGCAATGTGGTAAAAATCAAGTTTTTTTCTTAAAATTGAATATTTTAAAACTCAGCAAAAAATGCATGATTTGTTCGAAATTAATCTACATTGAAAAATCTTATGTTTTTATCTGCACAATAATCTGGATCTTTGAAATATTAAAATTTTTGCTGATAGAAAAATATTAAAGGAAAGATGGATTACGAAAATTTAATCCATTGCTTTAATAGAAATAGCGAAATACGGAATAATGTTTGACTTTTATAAGAAATGTAGCAAAATATGTATTTCAAGCTATCCATAATTTTTTTATTTTTTATATCTCAGAGACATTGAATAGAATTTTCATAATAAAAGTTCAGCGTATTTTGAAATTGTTTTTTTTGTTTTTGTTTTTAATACTTTTTTTTCGTTTGAATATAAAATTGACAAGTTTGAATGTAACGAAGGCTTTTAAATGTTTGGATAAAAATGGTAAAATAATTAAATATCAGTATAGCTTAGTATTGTAGTTATGGCTAGCAATGGAGAGTTAGAAATGTTGACTAGTTATGGAATAAATACAATTAACAGCATAAGAATGAAGTCACCAAAGCATTTTTGTGCTACCATCTGCAAGTTCTTTTATTGGTTTACATGCTTTTGTTTGGCAATTACAGTTAATGACATTAATAATCTTGATAAATGTCAATAAATGTCACATTTAATTCAATTTGATTGTTTTAAATCATATTAAAAGCTTAAGAAGATTGAGAAACAATGACATATTATTCTATGAACGAGTGACACAATATCATTTGAAGAACACATTGCTTATTACATTATTAGAGTCTGTGCTTATTACATTATTTTTTACAGTTTTAAAAATGCAATACACTATACAATGCAATACATAAGAATACTATACACTGTAATGCAATACATAATTAAACACAATATCACTTGAATAGCACATTATTTATTACAGTGCCTGTGCATTGCTTTTAATGCTACTTATTTTAGCACAGAAATAGTTTTCCATTCTATACATTTCATTAATGGCTTGTTGCAATGTGTTTTGTCTCAATGTCCATTGTGCTTGTTGCAAAGTTACCAGCTATTTTCATGTTGAAAACAGCATGTTTTCTTAGCTGTTTAAAAGTAATGATTATAAACACTGAATGAAACAGAAGTAGACGAATGAATGATTCTTGGTATTCTATAAATTAATGAATGAAACGAAGTCAACTTAAAAAGCTGGCTATATTTTACTTGTGCTCAACAGGTATTTATTTTCTGGTTTTAGTGGTTAGAAAAATTAACAGTCAATCAGGATGCGAAAGAAGTTTGTGTGATAAAAAGCACAAAATTGACATAAAAAGAGCAAGTAAAGTAGACTGCTGAATTGTTTTCTGTGTTGTTTATATGTCAGCACAAATATCCCTTCTTTTCTTTTTATACAACGAATGGCTTGTAGTAATGTGTCTAAGTCACTAGCGATGTTACAATCAGCATGTTTTTTTAGCTCTATAGAGAAAGAAACAAGCAATTAATAAGACTGAGAAAGGGATTTGTTTCATTTCACGTATGGATAACATAAAAACAACTAAATGAGTACAAATAAAATAGTCTGTTCATTGAGTTGTTTTATGCGCCACTTATTTCAGCATACCCTTCTTTATATTCCAAGAATAGCTTATACTTGTAACAATTTTCCCTTGCAGCTCCAGCTGTGTATTATTTAAAGTAACTTAAATTCGACCAGAGAAATTCCTTCGTTTGTAGTGATGTAATGTCCTTATATTTTACATAAAAATCGAATTCACATTGCTTATAGATAATGAGTGGTGAATTGCATTTTTAAAACTGTAACACGCAATAACTTATATAGCTGATAATGGAATTCATGTTATTCTAAGATATACTTTGGGCCAATGTCTAATTTTAGTAATATAACGCATGTATATATAGTATGATAACGTATATATAGTATGTAAGCTATTCCGTATAAAGACACGGAGTTGTTTTATCTTTTGCAAACAAAATATAAAGATTCCTTTTATGGCAAAAACATCGTAATTATTTACTTCAAGTTTGCTTTACACTTTGGATGGAAACGTAAAATTTGCTATTAAGATAGTTATTCCATCCTGCTAATTAGACACGTATAAAAAATGATGGGATTGCGTGTTTAGATTTTGAAGTAATTTCTTTTCAGTTCTTCAGATAGTATAGCTGAATTTTTGAATTTTCGAAGAATCTTTAAGTAACGATTTTATTATATGTGACTTTTAATTAGAATTTGAGAGTCATTTTTTCTTAATTGAATTAGAAATTACTTATACTAAAACTCCTGAAAAAGGCAAATTATTACTTTTGAAACCAAAATTTATTTTTGTGAAACTTTTTGAAAATGCTTGTTTTATATGAAACAAAACTAAGGCAGATGTCATAATGCTGTGATTAATAGTCGAAACAATTTCGAAGATTTTTGTGGGCTTACAGAAGCGAAACTTGACAAAAAGAGACCCAATTTTTTTTAAAATTACGAAAGGCTTAAAGTGTAAGGGTTCAAGTAACAGAAAAATACAGCATGTCTGCAAAAAAGAAGCAATTATATAGATTAGACTTACATAATAATAGGATATAATATTCAAAGAAATAATTTATTTTTATTTTCCTTATCTTTGACAAATGATTTACTCATAGATGACAATTTAATGTAAATTATTATGATAACAGAATGTGCGAACAGATTATTATTAGGAAAATAACTTTAATAAATATCATTCATAAAGTTATTTCGTTCGTAGAGCCTTGAACAAATATATTTCTCACATTTATTGCTCTACATCTTTTAAACAACATCCACAATACGCGTTAGCTCATAATTACTATTAAACCGAAGCTTAGATTTCAATATAGCCAATTATAATTTCACCAAATGTATTTGGAAAACAATTTTATAGCCACATCAAACTCTCCTCATTTAGCGAAACAACATTTCTAGCTTTAATCACTTGAGACACATTTTCAGAAAAGCTCCCGAAATGAAATTAACCATCGATAGGAGCTGCAAGCCATTTCCCCAATCGCTCATAAAGGGCATTGAATATTCTTTTGCTTATTATCGCGCTTGTTGGCGGAGTTATTTGTGTCCGTACGATCCATTTTCTCCGTATCCCTCGAGTGACATTTTTGCCTTCTTTCAAAGAAGCTTGGCGAAGAGATTCTTCAGGATTCAAGCAATTCGAAAGAGCTAACGCCAGTTTGTAAGCTGACGATTATAAAGCGAAAGTCACCCGTGGGTAACGGCACGTGGAACGGGGTACCGTCATTGTTTAAACGGTACTAGTAATTAGTGACGGCAGATTTAGAATGACAAAACTTTTCATAATCTTGGCGTGGGACTTTGGGTAATAATTGCCAGGCTAAGGAGTCCCTGAGATGCTTTTGGAACGGCAAAAATCTTCGCCATTCATTCGATGGTAATTTAATCAAACTGTTCTCTGGAACACTGTTAGGCTTAGCTTCAACAGCAAGCTGATCTTGAAAGCCGTATAGAATTTAAGAGGAATGTTCTTGTAGGGCATTTGTTGTTCTCGTTTATGAATTCGTTCTTCTTTGTTCCGTATACGGCTGCTTGCATTTGCTCCAGATTGAAATCGTCAGTAATTATTCTAAGAAGATACTATGAATTATTGAAATTGAAAACGCTAAAGCTGACCTTCTGTTGCTTTTGGATTAGTTCATATTGTTATAAAATTTCTATTTATTTAAATCTTTTATCCGAAGTGTAATTAGATTAATGGTTTATTTTGCTATAGAACAAAATAATATCGTGAATTGTAGTTTTCACGATGTACCATTAAATAATTATTTAATGGTACATCGTGAAAGGTGATTACTGTCAAATGAAGATATATTTGAAACCATAGTTATATTTCGCAAATTTTTTTTGAAAAATTTGTAATTGACTAAAATTTTCAAATTTGCTTACAGTATACAAATGTAAGATTTTAATATTTTTGCCAATTTTAATAATTAATTAGTAATATTACCTTTCACTGAAATTTTTTTCTAACTAGATTCAATCTCAAAAGTTAAATTTGTGAGTTTTAATTTGCATAAATTTTTTTTGTTAATTGGTCCATGTTTGGACGTGCAAAGGAAAAAGTAAAGTTGGTGCATGGAGTTAAGAGTTTAAAGTGAATTGGAGATTTATAGAACATTACTCATGATGTGTACCCGTGATGAATTGCTGCAACGAAAAACTATTCTCAAAGTGAACTGAGGCAGTGGCCTAGCAATAAGTTGTGTCATACTTAACTAAATATTAATGCAGTCATAGAGATTTTGATTGTAAAATATATTATTCAGCTAAATCACTGATTGCTATTGAAATCGATCAACCAGTTTATTTATTAGATCTACATATGTGTTTAACAAAGTTGCAACACAATCGCTCAATTATTGATCATATAAGTACATATGGGTTTTTTATAAATCAGATGTGGCACACCATTGCTTAGTTGCCCAACACAAATTTCTTTGCCTGTTTTTTTATTAGTGAACTAATAATATTAAGAATCATTAGTCGAGAAAGTATATTATTTGCGTCGTTAAGTAATGTGTTTATTTTAATAACATACTAACAAGTTTTTCGTCTCGTCTTTTGTCTTGTATACTTACTTATCCCCTTCATGCACTGTGGCACATAAGGACCTTGACTTCCTGCTCCAACCTACTGGATAATCTACATATGATCTCATCGATAACCAACTCACAAAATTTTTTAGCAAATGAAACAATGCCTTCTGCAAAATCTAAGTATTCTAATACTGTTGTAAATTTTTTTTATATTCCTCTTTATGCATCTTGAAATATATTTCAAATTACTCAATCAAATATAATTGTAAACAATAACCTTGGCATCATACACATTGTTTAACCTCAGTCTCTCTGCTAAAGGGCTTTGTCAATTTCCATTTACTTCCCAACAATGCTTTCAATCCCTCTAAAGTTCTTTAATCATATTTATAAAATTCTTGGAAATGCTTTGGAATAACTATAAAATTCTCCATAACATCTCTCTATTAATAAAGACTAAAGATTTTTGAAAGTAAATGAAATTCTAGTACGATGATGTGTTAAGCTCGTCGCATAGTTAAACGCTTTTTAAAGTAATTTTTTAAATTGATCCTGCATCACTTCTGAAACCAGTTTGTTCTTCGCGTAATGCCTTTTCAACCTTTTTCTAAAAATGTTTTCAAATATTGTGGCAGCAACCGGCAAGAGGCTGATTAATCTGTAGTTATTCCAAAAAGAAAGATCTTAATTTTTGTCTTTTATGACAAGTAAATAATATCATTTTAAAATAAATAATTTATTGGAAATATTGAAATTTTCTTTTACCTACTGGCGTCATGTTTTACGATGCGGTCCTGTAAAAATACTTCGAAAAGATTGATCACTATGTTGATGAATTATGTTGAAATATTTTTCCTTCTTCAACCGAGCACCAAATATATCAACAATTTTCAGTACAACTGTTGGTATGAAATCAGATTCAAAAGCTCGAATGATGTTGAAATATTTTTCCTTCTTCAACCCAGTACCAAACATGTCAACAATTTTCAGCTCAACTGTTGGTTTAAAATCAGATTCGAAAACTCGAATGATGTTGAAATATTTCTCCTTCTTTGACCCAATACCAAACGTATCAACAATTTTCAGTACAACTGTTGGTATGAAATCAGATTCGAAAACTCGAATGATATAGAAATATTTTTCCTTCTTCAACCCAGTATCAAACATATCAACAATTTTCAGCTCTACTGATGGTTTGAAATCAGATTCGAAAACTAATGGTCACCTTATGAAGAAGAAATGTAGTATGGCTCACAATCTTCAGTTTGAGACAATTTTACATACGGCAGTTGGAGTTGAGAAAAGTTTAAGAGATTTTCTGGGGGTAAAAAAATAGTATCGAGAGAATAGATATTCAGATTCTATTTTCTACAGCTGAAATAAAGTTCCATTATCGGCATGCTCGTATTTCTGCAATAAGATACCCGAAGTCTCTTACCTGATTAGTAAGTCAATCTTAAGAAAAAAACTTTTTCAACTTTTTAAATTCGAATCTTTCCAATCAGAATATAATTTGAGAAATCTATTATAGTGGAAAGGCTTAAAAGAAATTATTTTACTGTCCCTTCCTTTTTCTTTATAGTCGGAAGAAAATTTCTTGTTAACACGTTTTTTCAAGTAATATGGATTTTCTTGATACTTAAAGATTTATTTAAAAGTAATGAAAATTCTTTTCATTGTTATTGAAGTATTTACATTAAAAGAGATACAATTTCTAAAGATTTTGGATGATGATCTATAATACGACTCTGATTCAGAAATAATCCGTAGAATAATCCATTTTTCGAAATTAAAATAAAATACTTTATTTTTAAATATTGTATTAATGTACATTAATGCATTCATATAATAATATAATAAAGCATCATCAATATTTATTAATAAATGCATGTAAACAATATTTTGTGAAGAATTTATTTTCAATTAAACTACGACATTAGTTTAAAATTTTCTCATTTTTTTAAAAGAAAAATTGCTGTTAAATCTTAAAATGTTAGAGCATTAATTTGATTGGTCAGAATTATTAGAATATGTAATTTTGAAGTTATTCCAGACGATCATTTTATAAAAACTTCTTTTTTGTATTTTATATTTGGAATTTTTATTAAAATCGACTGTTTACATGATATTCTAGAACCTATAAAACTACGAGTTAAGAATTTGATCGGCAAACCTCATTTATCAAAATCAAGATCTAGCTGAAACAATACAAAATTGCAGAGCTGCCGTAGCCACCAAATTCACCAGATATTAACCGAATTAAAAATTTATGGTTGATAGTAAAGAAAACATTGAAATAAGTTGCTCCTACAGAGCTGAGCTATTAAAGATTATCAAGTGCATTTGGGCAAGAAGAACAAGAGAATTGCTAAAAATTTTTTTTATTCAAGATTATTTTATTTGAGTTTAAGTTTATTATGAAATATTCTATTATTTTGGACCATATGAAATTTTATTCTAATATTTTAATTTTTTTAAGAAATAAATTGTGCTTTATTTTGAGTATTTTACGTTTAAAAATACTGTGAAATATGTAATTTTGACTTGCTAAACTTGTAATTTGATTTAAGTAAGTAAAAAAAATAAATAAATAAAGTAAGTATTGAATTTTTCAATTATTCTAATATTGTGAATCAGTGCTGCATATATGGATCGAAACGATAAAAATTGAATTAATTTTTATTGTTTTACATGTGCATGACTTTAAAAAACAATAGTATTTATCGGTTCTAGAGTAACAACACTAGTTTTCTCGTAAAAAAGTTATTTATACAAGAGAATTAAAAGAAAAAAACTAATAATAGTTACTTTTTAATATTTTGAGAGCTAAACGTAATGAGAAGGATGTCGTTGAACAGCAAAGGTGAGCGATGCACTTTTCGTTCGTTAAAGAAATATGGCAAATTCGTAGAACGAATACAAAGTTTAATGAAAAAAAGTATTTATCCCACCAGGAAAAGCCATCTGCTTTAATGATTTTAGACGATTAAAGACAATTTTAGTCCTATTCTAAGTTCAAGCAATGGTTGGTGGTTCTTCATCTTTTGTTCAAAAGCATAATTAGCAATTAAGTAATTAAAATAATAAAAAATAAAGTTTAATAAAAAATTTGCATATGGAGCGTAAATTTATTTTACAAATAAGTAAATAAATTGTTCTAAATGTTACCTTTATCTATTTTATCCCTTGCTGAGGTAACATTTATAAGAAGTTGACTTTAGAGGGAGTTTTTATTAAAATGAAAGCAATTGGTTGACAAAGTTTTCCTGCTTGCTCAAATAATTTAGGCAATAATTTTTACTGAAAGAGAAAGCAAAGAAAATAATACATTTAAACACCATGTTTCAATTCTTCAAGTCCAGAACCAAATCTAGAAATTATTTTCTCACTCTATTGGAGAAGTACACGAAAATTGTACTGGAGGATTAATCTTTTAATGCTTCACATTTGAATGCTTTCGTCAAAGTTGTGACACATGCTAACTTTTGTGCCTGGTTTCGAATTACTTTATTACATGAATTACTTCTATTACATCTCTTTTAGCACCATTCAGGTTACAAAAATTCTGTCATCAGTGCTTATTTTTTTTACTTTCGTTAACTTTACTAGATAATGCTTGTAGTTATTAGTACTCTAAGTAAATGTATGGTAGGTATTTAAACTTGGTCTGTAAACTCTAAAATTCGGCCCCTAATTCCGTTAGTTTTTAAGTTTAATCTAAACTGACTATTAAAATGGTTTGAACGCTTGTGTGCACTCTTTTTCTTCACGCCAAATCTTTTATATTGTGAAATAGCACAGTCTGTTGTTGATATAAACACCAAATGGGAGAATTAAAGTGAGAACAATGCAAATCCCAAATTGGTTAAAAAAAAAATTCCGCATCGATACAATAAAAACTAAGAGCTCGAATCCCTAAACATGCAAAATAATACAAAATGAGTTTCTTTCTTAAAAAAAATGTTTAGCTGCTCAAAGTTATACAAGCATTAGGGTGATTTTAATTAGTTTGGCATAAATTTCTTGCACCCTGAAGTATTGATTTTGATTATTTTGTTAAGGTGTTAAGTTTATTTCATTGATGAAAAAAAGACGGTTTAAATATTTAGTGATTTTTAAAAATTGTGGAACGGGGAGCAAGTTTAAGATTTAATAATAATAATTCAATAAGATTTAATGACACCGTACAGCAGATATTTATGAGATATTAATAGTAAATAAAATTTTATTATTTCATAGTATTTTCTTTTGAAACAAAAGCATTTTAAGAATTTATTTTATTTTCATTGTTTGGCTTTTTTCATATTTTTATTAAAAAGACTTTTGATTTTTACAGTAAAATAAATTTCTAAACTTCATTACCATTTAACTATTATTTTTTAAAAAAGTTCTAAAAAGTTAAATCCAGGGAATTACAGTAATTAATCATATTTTTTCTTATTTTTTGAACTACAGTATACATGGAGTTCTTTATGCCTTTTACAGCAAATGCAAAACATAAAGAAATGAATGCATCATTTTCAAAAATAGAAGTCAAATTACATTTGAAGGAAAAGGAAAAAAAGCTTGATATTTCATAAGTTGCAAAACTTCGAAAAGATTAAAAAGAGAAAAAAGTTTTTCGTTTTATGGATATGGATATTCCCAAAAGTAAGAGATTTATCATAAAATTGGCATTTCGCAGAAAGATGTTTGATAAATGAGAAAAAACCTCTTGAAAAGAAATTTTTGGAAAGAAATAAAGAAAATTTAAAATGATCTAAACAGTGTCGTCAAAGCGAGTTTTAGTGTCTTCCACTGTAAAGCTATTTAACTGGTAGTTGCCTACAAACATATGATTTATCATACAATATAGCAATAAATCGTGTAATAGATGGAAGGTATATTTTAACTATTCTTTTAGTAAGATATCTACAAAATAGACTCCGATATTTTATTTCAAAAAAATTTAACACCGATTTCCTATGAAATATTTAGAGCTTGTAAATAAATATGAAAGAATTCAATTTTGAAATGTTGAAAGCAGATATTATGGAAAATTTTACTAAATATTAAGTTTTAAAGTATATGTATTAATATTTGAAAAAGGTTTTCAAAGTTCAAAGGGATTTAGACACATAAACTAAATTTATTTATAAATTTTCTACATATATTTATGAATTTAAATTATGTGCATCAATTCCATCGTTCTTATGTTGCTCTTACTGTCACAATTATGTTTAATCAGTATTTTTATCTTCCCAACAACAAAACATAGCTTCCATGCTCTTTTAAATATGTCAGAGATTTATAGATGACAGGGAATCAGAAAAATAAAACAAAGCACTTATAATACGAAAGTAATTTATTTATTCAATGAATTGGGCAGTTTTTAATGCATTATTATATGCCACTTAATAACCTAAATTATTTTAAATACACTGAAGCACGCAGTGAGCGCAAAAGCATTAAACTTCCAGCTGAAAAAATTAAGCAAAAGTCCTTAATTTTCAATAATACCGCCTTTTAGATTCCCTTAATCTCTTCGCAAGCATTCAGCATGTCTTCAATCATCGGTTGCAGTGTCTCCATAAGAGCTAGATTAACATTTTTCCTGAACTCGACGTTTCTTTACACATAACATAAAATCATAATGATCTGATAAAGTTTTCCATTGTTGACGATGAATTTTTATTACCCAAAAAATCACATCGTAGGATCCAGTTTTCCCACATTAAATTTCATACTGATTTGGTTGTCATCAGCATAAAATTGATATAAGTCATAAAGGTATTGCTTTCCTATAAATGTTTTTACATCTCTAATTCAAAGGTATTTACCTGTATTGTTATTATTACGTTTTTAATTTTGTTTGTTTTCTAAATTAAGAGGATTGTTTTTATTATTATTATTATTAGAGCAACGTAATTCTGCGCTATAGTTTAAAATAAAATTATTTTAATCGATATCTGATAGTATTAATCGTTTTACAAATATTGTTTTGAGAACTGCATTTACCATTATGAATTATGGATAAGCCTTATGAAGGACTTTCGTTAAATGATTTAGAACTTTCAGCTTCATGCACAAAGTGATTAATACAAAAATTGTATTGAGAGTGCAAATTATTTCGGTCCGTTTTCAAAGGATGGCTCTGGCTGTTATGAATGTTATATAGTGACAGCTGGTTTCGGTGGTTTCAGAGAGGTTAGACATCTGTCAATCATATTCAGTTCATATCACTTTGAGTTTTATGCGAAAACCGTGTTTTTTATTTGTTGAATATCTCAAATTTTGTGGTAACTAAGCAGCATTTGCGGGAGGTTTTTATGTTTCTGCTCTAATTTTAAGAAAAGTGCAGCTGAAGACCATTGGATGCTTGTAGAAGTTCATGGTGACAATACTCCAACTGATAAATCATAAAGGGAATGGTTTCCACGTTTCAGGAATGGTGGATGTAGAATGGGGAATGGTGTTGCATACTATGAGCTGCTACAACCTGGCGATTCCATTACGGGTGTTCGATTGATTCGTTTGAGCCGTGCATTGCTAGAAAAACGGCGGGAATACGAGCAAAGACATGACAAAGTTAATCTTCTGCATGATAACGGTCAGCCTCTTGTCGCAAAAGTCGTAAAAAATTATTTGGAAACTCTCAAGTGGGCTATTTCACCTCACCCGCAGTATTCATCGGACATTGCTCCTTCTGATTACTGGTGGTCCGACGGATGCAGCATGATTTTGCAGATAAATGGTTCACTCCTAACAAAGCAAAGACTGACTCCTAACTTGGATCGCCTCAAAAGACGAGACATTTTTTCGAGATGGAATTCGAAAATTGCCTGAGAGGTGGGAAAAAGTAGTAGCCAGCGATGGATACTACTTTGATTAATCTGTTCATTCATTTTGTTTTCAAATAAATGCATTTTTGACAGAAGAAAAACGGACCGAACTAATTGGTACTATCAATATTTAAAATATGCATCCATTCGATTTGGTAAGGAAAAATATTAAATCACAGTTGTGAACTCAACAAATTCATTATAACAATATGCCTTCAATTTTAATTGTCATTATAAAAATTCATTACTTAAAAAAAAGAAATGATTTATGTTCACTATTAGGGTTGTATTTACTAAGGGAAATATTAGGACGTGAGACATGTGCACTTTTTAGTACATATATTTTTAGTTGAATAATTTCAACTGTTTTATGACAAGAAACAGCAATTATTGCGAAGCAATCGTCAGAGTTGGTGAGCCTCAGCGAACAGGGAGCTTAGTCCCCTAGTCTTAAAAATTTTTTTAACAGTACGAGCACTTTGTGCTCCTGTCAACTGCTGACTATTCATTACACTCATTTTACGTTAGAAAAAAATTCTCTAACCTAGTGACTGTCATAGTTTAATAATTTCTGGCTCTTGTGCCAATAAACTTTAACCAATCTATCCACTGCCCCATTATAACTAAAAATACTTTAAAAGTTTTTACACGATAGCGGTAGCCTCACTCTCTTCACGCCAAATAAACCAAAGTAAGCAAAGCATCTAATTTGTGAGGATGTGCCTTGATATCTCTAAGATTATTTGTTTAATGGTGTGGATAATTTGTTTTGAATGTGTAATTGATTATAATTTGTTCCATGAGTGTAGGCATGTGTTATTCCCTTTGTGTCTGGGTCACATTTTAATATCATTTACATAATGATAAACACCGAGGGCAAGTATATTAGGCCTTCCAGTGACGAGGTCGGTTAAGGCGTCGCTCATTCAACTGGTTGGAGAACCGGGTGTAGTGAGTTCGATTCTGGTGGCTGACAAAACAACCGGCACACATGCACATCAAGGTGCACGTTAAATATGTGGTGGCTGAAAAGTTCTCTTGTTGGTTGGGGTGCGGAAATTTGAAGAAAGGTGTACCGGTTCAGGCTCTGTCCACGTCGTTTGAACAGTGATTGAAATCATGTGGTATTTCTACCATAATCGTTAAAAAATATAGACCTAAGACTGGAGCTCGGAGTTTGGCCTTCATTGGGTGATGATGATGATGGCACACTGATTAAGGAACTGGGCTGCCATTTTGAAATTAGTATTGTGACTGGAGTTCTATTTATGGTAGCGACATGAAGCCCACAAGATTGATGGACTGTAGCTTGTCTGAAAAAAAGTTAAAGGTTGGTAATATTGATCACATCACGCCATTGGCCTGAAAGTTGTGAAGCCATAACTTCCTTAACACCTTGGCTGGCATTTGGTAATTGCCGGAGTAATTTACTTTTATATTTTTACTTTATTTTTTAACCTTTCAAAATTTTTTATGAGATTTGAAATCATTTTAACTATATCATTACAGAGAGTTACAAAAATATATGTGTACAAAATTGCGTTGACGAAGTTAAAGAAATATAAATGTATTACCTTAAATCATAAACCCTACAAACAAACAAATTTCGTAACAATCTTTAAATGCAAGTAAGATTTGTTAGAATATATTAGTTTTAACACTCTTAAACCTTAAAAATATTCTTATTCTAGTTATTTTGTATGCTTTTTCATGAAATAACTCCTGACATTTATGTTTTCGTCGAATGAAAAAGTTCCGAATTTATTTCAAAGTACAAAATATATGAACCCGATATACTTATCATCTGTCGCAAATATGGGACCATTCTCTAAGTACTCTTTCAAGCGATTTGTGAAAAATTGTACTCCTTCTCTGCAGCGATTTTTGAGACAAGCAAACATCGTATGAAATAACGATTCGCAACCCTAAATCTTCCTCCCCAAATCCCGAGCTCCGTAATCTCTGCGAAGACCAGAAGTGGAAGAAACTTCAATCTAAATCACGTCCGCGTCACTTTTTAACCGCGTATTACCCGTCACTAAGATAGGGGTAAGGGTAAAGCATTTTTATGGGTTACCTTCCCTCTTTCAATCCCTGCTGGTCGGTCAAAAACCTCCAGCAGTCATTCTTACCAGGATTGGTCTATTAGACCCCGATATATATAGAATTGGTTTCCAGATAAGATAAGACAGCGTCATTCCTCTTTTTCGTTCTATCAAAATTCTTCTACTAGTGTTCTATACAGCCGATTTTTTTTCCCTTTTCCCATTCTTACTTATATTTTATGTATTGATTGTTCTTTTGCTCTTGTAATGCCCGGGTGAGGTTCTGATGCTTATGAATATTTATGTTCGTTAGAGTAAGATATAATGTTTAAGGGATTGAGAAGATATTGGGTATTAGGAAATCAATGTTGAATCATTTTTCTCTGTCCTTATATATTTTTGATGTTTAGATTGTCAAGAGTGTCATGTTTATGGTAATGAGAGGCTATTAAGTTTTATCTGTTTTGGACATCTTTAATTTCAGATAAAATGAAATGAAATGGATAACTTCGCGATATTTTATGTGATATTCTTATTAAAGGAAAGATAAGAATAAATGTATACATGTTGATTTATTAATTAACTATTAGAGGGAGTTTCATGGTTTGTTCTAAAACAAAAAGCGACGCACTATTGTTTTGGGTGTTCAACCCAAATAATTTTACTTCGCTGTGTAAAAACTGTGAGACTCAGAAGTTGGACTTGATTTGAAATCACGATTAAATAAACAGTAGAAAAATAAAACAGAATGCACGATTGCAGAAAAAAATGTAATCAATTAATCTCGTTCACTAATAATATCAAAAATTAATTGTTAAACTTGTTTGTGAAAAATACCATGGGGATCACTCTGTAGTACGTAGAAATGCAACTATTAAGTTAAAATTTGTAGTACTGAAAGGGCCATTTTATTTATAAATTTAAATTTTTTTCTTAAAAGTTCTAATTTGATCATAAGGCATTGAAATTTCAACTACTTGTTCTGTGAATTTTCTTTTTTAAATTATGATTTTTAATAGTGATTTTTTTATCCATTGTTGCAGCAAACTTTAATTATCACTCTTAAGATATTTATTTTATAAACTGGAGAACTGATGTTGAACTAAACCATTAAATTACTTTATTTTCGCTATATTTCGAAAAATTTGTCTCAATTCACCCTTAATATAAAGACTGCATTTTCAATAAACGCTCGATGCATGATGCCATTGATCAAAATTTAAAATAATGGGTTCAAAAAATTTTATTTTTAAGTACACGTGAAGAGATAATGTATAATATTTCTGATAAGGCCTATATTTACTAGCGTGAGCATGATGTTTCATGATGTCACCTCTTAATATATATTTTTTTATTAGTTTTCCATTTTTATATATCGAAAAACTAATTTTTATTCCCACTTAATCAAAAAAAAAAAATCTGCGTAAGAAACACAATAAATATACACCGAATTGTTTTAGAAATTTAACATATCACTATTGAGGAAAGAGGAACTGCAAACATCAAACCGTACTTGATTTATGAGTTTATAGGTGAAAAGAAGAAACACTTTCAATTCTTATAGCACCAGCTGGCTTATTTTGATGTTTTCAATTCATTTTCCTTAACAGTGCTTTGGCAGATTGCGATTTGCAACCCCTAACTTAAATTTTTTACTTTTTTTTTTACTTTACTAATATTTATTAAAGGTGGTGATTGCAGAGCATCTTGCTTTTTTAAAAAACTTATTTAATCGATTTGAGTTGCATTTTACATGAACAAAAACTTAGAAGTTTAAAAAATAAACTAAAAAACAGAAATGAACCTAAAAGCTATTTTAGAGAGACAGAACTATCTTGGGATGAAATAGCTGGTAAGGCTGCTCAATATGCTTAAATGCTCACATGATCGTAAAACTAATTATAATGTGCGAGAAAAATGAAGGAGATAGTCTTGGGGTTAAAAAACTAAAAACAAATGTTGGAAACCTAATTTTACCACGCATAAGACTAACAAAAAAAAAGAATAAAAAACTTTTAAGAAAATTCTTTAATTTCCTCAGATAATATAAAATTAAAAACCAGACCAATGTCGTTAACTTGAGATCCTTCTGAACAGAAAAAAGCGTTATAGAAACAAGGAAAAAAAATCACATAAAAGTACAAATCTTGTTAATCATCCTGCAGTTAGTAAATAGAATAATTTAATATAAGATAAATGAAAAAATAAATAATTTATTAAGGTGAAACATTCATTAATTAAATGTCCCTAATCAAAGTAAGTTCATTAAAAGTAATGAAGTAAATTGCATTAAAAATTAACTTGCATCAGCGTAATAGAAAATATTAGGTAAATTTATTGTTTTACATGCATTTAGTTATTTTAAGTTTATTCTTTTTAAAAAATAAATTTAGAGTAGAGAAAATTCTGATAATTAGTTTATGGTTTAAAAATTACAATTAAAAGAATATTAGCAACAGTATATCTCGCGAGACATTAAATTTAAGTTGACAATTTATAGAAATTTAAAACTTTGCATGTGTTTAATAGCTTTTCTTTTTTAAATTGTGAAAAATTATAAATCGTACATTGAATTAAAGATATTTTATTTGAAAAATATAGATATTTAAATTCTTTGAAAAATATCTTTATTTCTGAAAAAAAAATAGATATTTGAAAATATTATGATTTTAATTTGAGTTGTGTAATGATAGATTTTGAAAATTGCCATATGTTGACTCGTTGAAAATGAAATTAAGTTACAGATTAGAATAAGTTCAAATCTTCATTTTACTAAAGGATATTGATTACGTAGTAATGTGATAATTTTTTATGTGATGAATAATTGATATTGTATTTTGTTTTAACAAATTAGTTTATAAAAGCTTGCCAACTAGTTTATAAAGTTAATAGTTGTATAAATTTTGTAAGTATAGGCTATTTCAAAAATAAAATAAGTTTATCTTTAAATCAGTTTAATCATTAGAAACTGCTTGTTGAATGTTTAGTTAAAAGCTTCTGCTAATTCCTAGTGTACATATTTACTTGTACGGAGAAAAAATGGTGTCATAAAAATGTTTTAGGGAAAAGCATTATTTTGCTTTATTTAATCTTAGGAAAAGTTGAAAAAAAATATGTCATCCAAGTCAAACAATTAAAAATTAAAAGAAAAAAAAAACAAATTGAATAATTTTGGGAAAATTATTTTTCCTGTTAGATAAGTTTACGTTATAGTTATTTTTCAAGCTGTGATTTTCTTATCCTACATTTTAAGCTTTTAAAGTTTATAAATATAAAATGCTGATAGTGATTGATAATTTCTGTTATATGGATTAGTATCTGTGTCGTAAGCTTCCATTAATGCTATCAGGAAAAATGTTCAGAGACACCTGCTTGTTAAAAATCCAAAATTTAGAGGAATAATGTAGTAATATTTATAATTCGACTCAAAAATTATTTGTTTATAATATTTATTTTTAAACGCCTGCAAATTTCTTATAAATAATTTTTAATATTTTAAGCTTATTTAACACTGATAAATACATGTCTTTTCTTACAGTTAAAAATATGTCGCTGATTTTTCTTTAGAAGTGAGGTAAGTAATATAAAGATTTTACGCTTTACTAATGTTTAAGAGTGGTAACTAAATTAGGTGAGATTATTTTCAAAAACATATGCTTTTAAAAAAGGAAATTAAAAATTAGAGTTTCAGTCAATATTAACCAAATAACTTTGAGGAAATTTGGGAGCCATTATTTAGATTTTCAAATTGAATTTCTTGAATGTTTCAGAAATGTTTTTAGTTTAATCTTCAAAACGTAGGGGGGGGAGGTATTTCGGTTTATTTTGAAACATTTTTGGAATATATATGCTAGAAAATATTTTAAACAGGTTATTAAACATCAAATACATTGAGATATTAGTAATAGAACATACTTATTCCTGTTTAGAATTTGCTAATAATTAAAGGAGAGGTATTCGAAAAACAGAAGTTCGTTATCCTTGTATTATTTAGTAGCCTGCATACTTACTTATATATGATAAATATACAGCCAAAAATATTCTAGTAAATAAATGAAAGAAAAAAGATGAGATTATGAGCCCAAATTTCTTAAACGCCAGTTACTTTACTTGGAGAAAAAAAACTAAAGTCAGCATATAGTAGGGGAGAGTGGGGTCAATTGTAAAATTTTTTACTTAACTATTTTTAACTAACAAAAAATCCAATATATTATTAGTATTAATTGACAGACGAGTAAAGTAGACTATCCTCTACTAGAAAAAAAATAAATACCTGATTTTAAATATTATTATATTAGTTATTAACAATTTTTGACAGTCGTGCAGTTGTTACAATTGTCCCCACTTACGGGGTCAATTGTAACAGTTCATAAATTCAACTAAAACATAGTTAATTATACATATTATCATAGTTGTGATATATTTTTTTATTGATCAAAATAGTAGTGA
>NC_092206.1:58890207-58969230 GCF_043381705.1 Parasteatoda tepidariorum | reverse complement strand
ACAGTTCATCACATCTGTTTGGCAACAACAATGGGATCTAAAAATTTATAACAAGTTACACTCAATAAAAACAGATTTTAACCCTTATCCTGTATTGAGTCTGCGGCATGCAGATGTAAAATTAAACCGTCTCAGAATCGGTCACACTCGGCTGACCAACCTACATTTGTTATTCGGGGAACCTCCTCCCCAATGCAGCACCTGTAAAGTTTTACTCACTATTCATCATATTTTTATCATCTGCCCATGTTTTAACCGTCATCGTCTAATCTTTTTTGGTAGTTCTATTTTAACTCTTCAGGATTTGTTAGGTGATTCCCATCATCCTAACATTTTTGCGTTTCTACGCGCAATTGGTCTTTTATACTGTATATAACTGTTTTATCCTATTCACAATTTTATCTGATTTTATTCATCTTTGAATGCAACTGTTTTATAATGCTTTACTACATTTACAATTTATCTGATTTTACTCACTTTTGAATACCTCTGTCACGTTGTATCTAGTTTTATAAATCCCGTGTGACTTTTAATGAGGAAAATTTGTAATATATATTTACCTTTATTTTAAAACCGTTCGCTTGGCGCAGCATGTCCTCCTTTGGACTTTGTGCCATTAAACCCCACATTCAATCAATCTTTTAATCAAAATTAAAAATGCATATTATACACAGCTTATCATACACCATTTACAGGAGCATAAACAGATTCCATATACTGGATCGAAATCTCAACAGCTGAAAGTGCTTATTTCTTGTTTTACCTAGAGTGCTACAGATATGATTTGGTCACTCTTAACAATAAACGGATTACATATATTTCCTTCATAAATAAAATTAATTGTAATATTTCCTTTAAAGAAAATGAAATAAGGAATTATGAAAGTGAAATTGCTCTCTTCAATGCGATACAAAAAACAATTTTTCTTCACAGACAAAAAATTTATAAGATCATAGAAACAAACAAATTAAACTTTAACAACTATTTTAACTTAATATGTTATAATAACTAAAAAAGTTTATTCAGTACTTAAAAATAAATAATTGAGAATTAGTAATTTTAAAGAAGAAATTACATATTTTAAGCTTTTTAATAAGTAAGTTAATAAACAAACTTATATCCTTATTTATGCAGATGATATATTTTGCAACAGTTACAGTTGCTCTGTCGCAGACATTTTGTTTTAACACTATGAGGAAATTAGTAAGTGAGATTAAAATAAAAATCAAGTCAACTAAGAAGATTACAAAGTTAATTAGAGAAAAACTTCTTTCCATTAAGTAATTAAAAAGTCTGTCTTCTTAGTCGTTTGTTTTCAGAAACATTACTGGAGGTCTTATTTATCTTATCATTCAGCATTTTTTAAGCTGTAATTATTTGTTCTATATTACAGTTTTTTTTTAATTTTAAATAATAAGAGAAGTGAAAAATGAGTTAGTTAATTCAACTGTTTAGTTGAATTAACTAACTGTCAACTATATTACAGTTAATTCTAACTTATTAACAATTGAATAAAGTAGTTTACTATATTTATTCAATCGTAATAAAATTAGTAAATCTGAAGATGCAGACATCATGGAAATTTTTGAATCTGATAATCATATAATTGTTAAAGAAATAGAGACTTTTTAATGAATAATTTGCCAAAAACTTGGGGAAAAAATCTTAATGAGAGAAAGAATGATATATTTTAAGAGTATAGTATTTTTTTTCTTATTGTAAAATATGTTTCAAATAAGTTTTTTTATGAAACTTCACATCAATTGACTTTTTGACTCATAATAGAATAATTTTTTATGAAACCAAATTGTAGGTGCAATATGACCATAGCTTGCTTTTCGTCAATATAACCAAAATATTGACTGCATAAAGAGCTGACTAACTGACTATATAACTGTTATTCAATTTACTTTCTTTTCTTTAAAAAAAAAAGCAATATATGTAGAATGCCCACAAAATTCCAAAATTCCTTTCATCATATAAATGACTTTCAGCTCTGAATATTAAGTTGGTGATGTAGTAAAGTATAGCTATGCACTACAAAATGTTGCTGCCTTAAGAGCCATCTAGTAGAAAAATAAAGAGTTATTAACTCAAAAATGGTATTCGATAAAAAAAAAAATGACTAAGCATAAGAGCGTCGTCGATTTAGTATGCATAAACATCATGTCAACATTCAAGGCAATAAAAGAACACGTAAAAAGTATTTTAATAAAGATTTCAATGACATGGCCAAATGATATTAAAAAGAAGGAAAGAACAACTAGTTATGAAACAGACCTTTTTTTCTGTACATCGAAAATAAATGTATAGTGTATTAACTAGTAAATATGTTTCTAACGTCACACTGTAGGAAACCACGAAAAAAAAAAAACAAATATACGCTTTAAGTGCTTCTTTCTAAGTATTAATGCTCACAAGGTGTTTATTTGTACCATGCTGATGATGCTCTATTGTTTAGTAGTTCATTTTTCATATTAACTTCTATCTCTTTCGAGTAAGGAAAGCTGACATCGCAATTTGCGCTTTTTGATATAGCCCATTTTACCATACTGGAAACCAGTTTCAAAACTATAGCAGAAGTCAGACAAAGGTTCAGACGATGGATACAGTCATTAAGGAGATGTGGACTCACTGTTCAGTATTCTATGTTATTGAACATGAGGAAAAAATATTTTTGATTTTACGTTTGAATTTAATGTGAACAAAAAATCTTTAATAATGCAATTACTCGCCCTTCATGAATATTCGCTATACTCGATTGTTGTATTAGTGAATATGATTATTGACTGCAATTGATCATTATGTCTTAAAATAAATTAAACAAGTTTTAAATGAATTTGCGTTTCATTTCAATTTTAGTGCTGGGGGGGGGAATTGTAAACGTAGAGGGGGGGGGGACAAAGACGCGTCATTTTCTTCATAAAAGCGTTAATATATAATTTAATAAATTTCATTTTATTTTTATTATTATGTGGTTTTTTTCCAAAACATTACATACTAAATTTGTATCCCTATATCTTTTGCTTAGAAGAAAAGTTCCTTTGCTAAATTACATAAGCTTCATATTTTTTTTTTAACTTCAGGAAATAAAAGACATTATTATTTTATTTTTTAACGAGAAATTATTTTAAATAAAAAGAATTAAAAATTTATTTTGCTTTTATTATTCTTTTAATTTTTGTAATTGCTAACCAGTTAACCCAAGTCTATTAATTTAAAACTATAAAAAAATATTTCGTGAAAAATGTCGCGAATTTTTTGATTTAATTCTAAAAATAATTTATATTCTTTGTTTACCATTTTTAGGGTTTCGTTAAAATATTTAGAGCAATCGGAAGTAGTAACCTTCCCAGGAATCTCCCCATACATTTCGGCAAATTTCTTCACAAATAAGTCGTTTCCTCTAAGTAAGTTTCACAAATTCCTTCTAATGATTCAAAAATTATCATTAATATTTAATTAAAAGTAAATAATAAGTATGCATGAAAAAGGAACGAAGATTAAATTTTGTTTCCAGCCTATAGAAACGTTCAGGTGAAAGATTAATCTTGCCCTTTTTTTCTAACTTTTATTAAATACAAGAAATATTGTTTTAAGTTCATTAGAGTTTATTGAAAGAAGAATGGAATCTGTCTTGGTCCGTTTTAGCAATATACCAATAATATATTCTTCTTTTATGAATTAAATTAGTTATATTATTTAATTTAATAAATATATGGAATTAAATTTACTCTTTTTAATGCAACGCAAAGAAATACTTTTTCTTCACAGACAAAAATGTACAAGATCATAAAAATTAAGCTAAATAACTAAAATTGCACGGATAACTATAGAACTATTAACTCGAAAACGATATGAGATGGAAGAAAAAATAATTACTTGGCTGATCGTCTATTCAGAATGTGTAAACATCACGTGAACATTCCTGCTACCGAAAGAACGCTTAAAAAGTTTTATTTTTATTTTTTTTATTTCAGTGACGTGACTAAATGACATTAGGAAGAAAGAAAATGTTTGCGACTGAAGAAATAGTTATGATACAAGCTTTTTTTGTACGTATAAAATAAATGCAGAATGTAATAACTAGTAGTTATTTTTTTTAAAGTTGCAGGATATCACGAACAAACAAAGGATATCGCGGACAAACAATAGGATATCACGAACAAACAAATACGCGTTTTAGGTGTTCTTTTCTGAACATTAATGTTCACAAGGAGTTTATTTGCATTACACAGGTGATGGTTTTCTGCTAAGTAGTTCACTTTTCCAATTATTTTCTATTTTTATTTTTTTGAGATAAGAAACCTAACATGGCAGTTTATTAACAGGTGAGCTGTCTAATACAGTCCATTTTACCCTTCTAGATACCAATTTTTAATCTACAGCAGCCATTTAAAAGTTTAAATGGTGGATATAGTTACTAATGAGAAGTGTTCGCGTTGTATACTNTCACTTTTCCAATTATTTTCTATTTTTTTTTTGAGATAAGAAACCTAACATCGCAGTTTATTAACAGGTGAGCTGTCTAATACAGTCCATTTTACCCTTCTAGATACCAATTTTTAATCTACAGCAGCCATTTAAAAGTTTAAATGGTGGATATAGTTACTAATGAGAAGTGTTCGCGTTGTATACTTTTCTATTATTGTACTCGGTGTGAAAATATTTTTAATCTTGCATTCGAATTTAATTTGCACAAAACATCTTTAATAAAGGAAGATCAATCTTATTGTCATGAAAACAATTTAAAAGTTAAAGAATAATTTAATACACTGCATTTTATTATAATTATTAAGCTTCTTTCTTTCCGCAAAACAAGATAATAAATTTGTCTTCCTGTTCTCTTTGCTTAAAAGATAAGTTCTTTTGGTAAATTGCGTTAACTCCATACTCTTTTTAATTTCATAAAGACACATTATTTTATTTTTTAAACGAAAAACCATTTTAATTAAAACGAATTTAAAATTTATTTCTATAATTTTTATTGAAAATATTTTTACAATTACGCATATATATATATATATATATAAAAAAGGCTGAGTCTATTAATTTAAAAATGGAAAACAAAATATTTGCAAGAAAAAGTAGTCCCAAATCTATCCTGAAATTGAATTCTAAAAGTAATTTATATGATAGATTTGCCATTTTCAGGGCTTCGTTAAAATATTTAAAGCAATCGGAAACAGTAATCTTGCCAGGAAGTACCATCATACATTTCAGGCGAGTTTCTTCACAATAAGCTGCTTCCTCTAAGTAAGCTTTACAAATTCCTTCCAATAATTCAAAAATTACCCGCGTATTCCACCATAGTTTTAAAACTAAATCTTAAATCACTTCTGAAAAATAAAAACGGAAACAATGAATGCCATGCATATCATTCCAATTAACTTCAAGGAGCCTTAAATCTTGAGAGGACAGAAAGAGCGGCAGAGATTTGGCGAAAAGTGAGGCGGTAAAATCTCCTTCGGGGGAAACAAGGCGCATTTACTGATCTCAGCAATTAGATGATTAAAGACATCGCTAATTTTTCAAACTTCCCTATTATTCCACCACCCCCAGACCTCCCCTCTACACGATACTTGCTGTTTAATACGCTTTTGACATCGTAAGGAGACGTTATTATCTCGGCAGGGCACTTAATTATGTGGGCTATAGGCACCCTCTGTTCTAAAAGAAGGCAAAAGAATGTCGGGGAGACATATGAGAGAGCTAACAATGCTTTTGATGTATTGCAGGGCCTCCCGACTGCAGCTCTTCTGGCTATTCCATGTCGAAGTTGAGAACCACAAGATTTAGAAAAGCTGAACACGCTCTGTACTTTGATAATGAACTTTCTCCTTGAGTTGGTCTGCCTTCCCTGCCTACCTTCTCTTTTCCTTTTCAGCGAGCACCCCTTATCAAGAGAACAGGAAGGAAGAGTTGAGATTATTAATTATTGTGAAGTTAAATTCCAGGTTCCCTTTCCTATATCGTTCCTTTTTACTTGAAAAGTGAATATGAGGTCTATGTTTTAAGGTGTAGTCAATTTTTCCCTCCGCGAGGCTTCTCGGTATTTAATGTACCGATAAAGATTGTCACAACACTCGTTAATGAAGTATATGATTAATTGCATCCTTTTTTTTTGATAAAATATTCGTCACTTTTAAGAAACATCTTTACTCTCATTTCGACTGCATTAATATTTAATTAAAAGTGAAGTAATAAGTTAACATGAAAAAATAACGAAGAAAAAATATTGTTTCCAATTCATAGAACCATTAATTAGGTGAAAGATTAATCTCGTCGTTTTTTTTCTTTAACCTTTATTAAATGTAAGAAATATTATTTTAAGTTCATTAAATTTTATTGAAAGAGAAACGCAAAGTTTGTATAAGAGAATGAAGTTGTCTATTATCCAAAATTTAATGGCCATAATAAAGTAACAAGTGATTAATTGCATTAAATTAAAATTATCATCTACTTTATGGATTAAATTTAATTTAAAATTTAAAACTAATTTTTACAGCATTATTTTTTTAAAAATGAAATGATGCGCGTGTCTCATAATTACAATATGCACAATATATTTCTTTCCAACAAAAGCATATTTATTAAGTAAGCACCAGTTTCTTAAAATATTTGTCAATATAAACACTATCTGAAATTAAATTTAATTGAATTAATTTTATTCATTTTTAAAATTGGTTTTGTGTGGAAAAATAATACGCAGAATAAATTCGCTTATAACTTAAAGATATTAATGAAACCCATTTTGAGGCCAATTTCGTAAAACATTTATCAAATTTAAAGAATATTGCGTTAGAGTACATATTAATTGCATTAAGTTTCATTAAATATTAAATTATAACTTTGCCTGATAAAAACAGTGTGCTGCGTGAATTTGTTTTCGACCTAAACATATTAATGAAATATATTATTTAATGCACCATTTATATTTTTTTTTTCGAATTTAGGAAATATTGTTTGAAGTTAAATTTGCTTGCAGTAATCTATTTTTTTCCTTCTCATTTAAAAATGAAATGGTAAGTTTTACTGAAAACAACAAAATGCAGAAGGAATTTTTTTTTCAACTTATATGCAGACATACAGTGCTTTAAAAAGGAAACACTCTGAATAGCTTTTATTCTAATAGTTTGATTTTAAAGTACTCGAACTGAAATTTTATGGTTCATGGAGGTGATCTGAAATGGGTTGATAAATTAGTGCAGAAGTTGCTTTAAGTTACGAAATTCCATACAAAAGCTTACTTTCTCTGAATTAGAATATTATTTTTTCGACAGATTTGGATTCTTGACCCTTAAAATATGAGGGGGAGGGGGAGGTAGCCGCTGTCTAGAAAATCTGTTTAAAATAGTCCGACCAGGTTCGCTTAATGTCAATTATATTTTTTACGTCCTTTGTTATACCTGAAGAAGTTTTTAAACGAATCGAAAAACGTCTGCATACAGTTAACCCAAAGATAATTCCCTGATAATTCCTCTCAAAGATAATTTAATAATTATTTATTATTTTTATTATTTTATCTAATCAGAGTCGAAAAAATTGTGAATTGTAAGGTATAAAATATTTGACATAAATTAAAAAGTGCAATTTTACATGGCTAGATACAAAATTTGAGTAAAATCGGTCGAATAGTTCTTGAGGTATAGAAATTTTTTTAAGAATGTCGTGTATTTAAAATTTAACCTCTCAGGAATTATTCAACCGACTTCTTTCAAATTTTGTATTTCTACATACAAAAGTAAATTCTTTAAAATGATGTAAAAAATTCTAT
This sequence comes from Parasteatoda tepidariorum, assembly GCF_043381705.1. Taxonomy (NCBI): domain Eukaryota; kingdom Metazoa; phylum Arthropoda; class Arachnida; order Araneae; family Theridiidae; genus Parasteatoda; species Parasteatoda tepidariorum. The sequence goes on along the minus strand of NC_092206.1, from coordinate 58,961,453 downwards.
ACCTTACAATTCAAAATTTTTCAACTATTCATTAATAAAATAATAAAAATATATTAAAAATAATAATTATTTAAAAATTAATTATTTTACCATTTATATTTTGTGCTTGGCCATGTAATATTACTAATTTTAAATGATGCAAAGAGCGCTACAACATATAATTCAAAAGTTTTTCGATTATTACGCAATAAAATAATAAAAATTAATAAATATTTACTGAAAATTATTTTTTGCATGGAATTATATTTGAATGAACAAATTTTATTTGTATGTCCAAAAATTTTTCAGTTCGTTCGTGTGATATAGAAAAATACGCAAGAAGTAAATTTAACATTAAAGGGTCAGGACCAAATGACTGGAACCATATTTTTCAGATAGTGGCCAACCCCTGTACTTTGAAGGTAAGGGATCCAAATTCTTCGAAAAAGGGGGATGCTTTTTCAGAGAAATTACGATTTCGTAACTTAAAATATCGTCTGCACAATTTAATTAGCATATTTGGGTCTCTCTTGAACCATTAAGTTTGACTCTAATACATGAAAATCGGATCATCACAATAAAAATTTATTCAAAACGTTTTTTTTCTTTTTTTTCTTTTTTGCTAAATGAACATAATGAAATGTTTTAAGAAATACGCTATTTTTAAAGCTTCCGTAAACTCTAAAAATCAGAGAAAAGTTGTTTGTCATTCACTTTGTCTTCACCGTTCTTTAATTAATAGAAACAATACATTTGTTTAAAAAATAAAATAAGCAGAAGGCATCGTTCTTTCAGCTGATAAACAAAAGAAACTAAAATTAATCAGTAATAGTTAAGACTCTAATCCTATGATGCATATTTCCGATTACTTTAAAAAAAAATCTTTTTCAAAAATTAATTACGGGCTCCGGAAAATATTAAAATATAATATATTTATGTAAAATTCATCGAACAAAAAGTTTTACTGATAATAATAAACGGCTCAATGAATTAATGTTTGAAAGTAATTTTTTTCCGTCTAACTAGTACACGCCAAGAAATAGTCAAAACTACTTAAGTTTCAATTTTTAGAATTTATAAACGCTGAATAAAATTATAAAAATTGTCATTGGAATTCTTAAAATATTATTTCTTAAGCAAAAGAGAAAAAAAATGTTCATGAGTAGTAATTTTAAATAAATTTTTAGCACTTATTGTTTAAAGTAAAGTTGAGGATATCTTAATAGTGTTTATAATAGTTAATTTACATAAATTATTTCCGATTTAATTACTTCTGCTTGTGCTTAAATATATTTCTAATCTATTATTTGAGACAGCGTTAACTGTGGTATTCGTTATTCAAAGTTATCTGGGAAAATACATAGTTTATTGCAATTTGGAAAGAGTATAAAAATTAAGTCATAAAATTGAATGCCAGTATTTCGTTTGTTCTGCTTTTATTCTCTCTCGGCTACTGGGGTTTTTATTGCTTTGTTTCTCATCTTCACTTTCCCATTTTTCGTTGGCAACTTTACATTTAATATTTCAAATCACTTTTACTTCTTCTCATTCATGTCCAGTCTTGAAAATGGACCCCTATTTTCGAGCGCTTGAAACATGTCGACTGTTATTTCCAATTCGTGTGTATTTGAAGCGAATGAAGTTTTTTATTAAGTAATATCTTCTCTCTTCAGTTTCGTGGGATTATTTATTTAGTATAGTATTACACATATTTTAATTATTTTGAAAAGAAGTACACATTTTAATTATTACATATTTTAATTATTTTGTATAGTACATATTTTAATTATTTTGAAAAGAAGAGTTTTTGTGACTGAATGTATTTTATGTTAAATTTATGTTAGCTTTTAGTTCCAAACAAGGATTCTTAGAAAAAACGTATTTGTTTTAAAACCTCACAAAAATTATACATTGTTATTTTACAATAAATGTCAGCAATAGAAATTCCTAAATTTTTAAAGCCAAAAACTGTATTTCATGATATGAAAAGTTTTCTTTCATTTTTTAAAAATTTGCATCTATGCTTACGTCATTTAATAGAGCTATTGTGAGAAGGGGTAATGAATGTATGTCGTATCTTAAATAATATTTGTTTTGTTTGCTTAGTTACAAGTAATTAGAGTGATTAATGCTGTGGAGATTATTAGTAATGTTGTTAACGATGGTTGCGATACATAATAAAAAAGTATTGGGAATAAAAATGCTTTGATGGAGGTATTCAAGTTTGCTAATTACTACTAATTATTTTTTGATTGCAATTACAAGTTAATTACTCTCTATATCTGAAAAATTGAGACCCATATTATTTTCTTTGATACAAGTTCTTAAAATAGATGCAGTTCTTTTAAACATTTTATATATGTATACGAAGCGAGTTACTCGATTGGTATAATATTTTCTAGGCAGATTATAATACAAATGGAATTAATGTTTTTCCGATTTTTTGTAGTCTGCACAACAAAAGAGCTTGTTTTATATTTAAAAAAAATAAATAGTGCAAGGACATAGATTTGTGTTTTTTAAAAACAGGCCTTACATTAACTTAAAAGTTCATATATATTTTGCAAAATGTCCTAAGTAAGTTGTCCGAGTCTGTTAATTTTTAAGAAAGTTTTAGATTATTATATACAGAACAATCAGCTGAGAACTATTCCATCAGATATCCTATTTTTTAGAACGTAGAAAATCTTTTTTTAAAAAAAATATATGAAATATCTTCTCTATATCTGTGAGACCTATATTAGTTTTTTGATACAAGTTCTTAAAATAGATGTAGTTCTTTGAAAAATTTTATGTACACGAAACAAATTACAAAATTATTCGATTTCTTGTAGTCGGCATAACAAAAGAGTTTGTTTCATAATTAAAAAAAAGTTAAATAGTACAAGGACATAGATTGTATTTTCCGAAAACAGGCATTAAGTTAAATCTTCATGCATATGTTAGCAAAATGTCCTAAGTAGCTTGTCCGAGTTGGTTGTTTTTTAAGAAAGTTTTAGATTATTATGAATAGACCAATCAACTGAGAACCATTGCATCAAATATTCTATTTTTCAGAATATAGAAAATCTTCTTTTTAAGTAAGTAAAAAAATTAGTGAGTTTAAATTTTGAAACAATTTTTTTCTGTTGCAGTTGAAAATCATCAACGAAATTGGAATTCAATTAATGAGTGTCGATTTGTAGTAATTAGTCTTATTTTACATTACAATTAATTGTCTACATTTTTAGTTCTGACACTGAATGATTTTAAAATAGTGACAAGAATTTTACTCCAACTTCCTTGCAGTGTTAAGATAAAAAGAAAAACTCCTTTGATTTAATATTTGGATTTTCTTGTACAATGATGCAATCCTAATGGTTTGAACAGGGATCCTAAACTTCACTAAATTAATAAATTCATGCAGGAAATATTTTAAGTCTCAAAATAAAACACAAAAATCTTTTAACAATTTAGTTTGCAGATCGACTGAGAAATTTTGGTCCCTTTAAGTTAATTTAGCTTTCTTGCTTACTTTGAAATATCTCGGAACTATTTTAGCCAGTGGTTCCTGAACTTTTTTGTCTTGTAGACCTCTTGCCATGCTTTTCAGTTTTGGGTAGACCCCCTGCTTACCTGATATTGATTTTTTGTAAATTCATCAATTTTAAATGTACCTTTGACTGCTGGTATAGTGCTATTCACTGTGAAAGATTTAAATTTCTAACTGTAGGGAAGAGTAGAGTGAAAAACTTAAGAAAAAAACACATGTTAATTTAATACATTTATTAATTAAATTCAAACTAATTTAATTACTAATTTAATTAAATTATTGGGAGTACAAATTAGTTCGGTCCGTTTTTTCGTGGTCACAAATGCATTTATTTCAGAACAAAATTAATGAACACATTAATCAAAGTATGGTATATCGCTGGCTACTACTTTTCCCCACCTCTCAGGCAATTTTCGAATTCCATCTCGAAAAATGTCTCGTCTTTTGAGGCGATCCAAGTTAGGAGCTAATTTTCGATTTCTGCGAATGAAGTGAACTGGTGACCAGCAAAATCATGCTGCATCTGTCGGAACAACCAGTAATCAGAAGGAGAAATGTCCAGTGAATACAGCGGGTGCGGTAAAATATTCCACTTGTGTGTTTCCTTATAATTTTATGTGACTTTTGAGACATCAGGCGAACAGTTATTATGCAGAAGAATAACTTTATCATGTCTTTGCTCGTATTCCACCCTTTTCTCTCGTAATGCATGGCTCAAATGAATCAATTGTAGCCTATACCGATCGCCCTTAATGGAATCACCAGGTTGTAGCAGCTCATAGTATACAAAGCTATTCACCATTCATCATTCACCATTCTTCATTCACCATTCACCATTCTTCAAACGTCGAAACCATTCCCTACAGTTAGAGCATTGTCAACATAAACTTCTACAAGCATTCGATGCGCTTCAGCTGCACTTTTCTTCCAATTAAAGAAGAAACATAAAACCTCCCTTCAAATGGTGCTTCATTACCGTAAAATTTGACATGTTCAACAAAGTGAAAAAATAGGATTTTTGTATGAAACTCAAAGCGATATAAATTGAATATTATTGACAGATGCTTAACCTCTCTGAAACCACCGAAACCAGCTGTCACTATATAACATTCATAACAGCAGAGCCATTTTTTAAAAACGGACCCAACTAATTTGTACATCCAATAATATGTAAATGGAATAAAATATTGCACTATAAAGCCCCTACTCCACTACTAATATTATAATTGCGGAAATAAGTTTGTATACAAAGCCGTAGAGGTTTATTGTCGGTCTGTTAATTACGTTTTCACGTAAAAACTAAGCAACAAATCTCCATGATAAAGTTGGAGGTCTAGCTAGCTAAAGAGTTGAGACAGGTAAGGCTACAATTTACAGCGGAAAAATACTTTTTGTTACTATATAAAACCTTACACGCAGAGAAAATAAAAACGTATGCTGGCGGAACTGCAGGGAACTGCTAGTTTATAATAATACAGTTTCATATATCAAAAAATAATCCTATTAACTTAAATTGTAATAAAATTTTTACTTCATAGCTACTCTTATAAATTATGCAGAATGTAGATAGGCATAAGCTTTTATATTATAAGGTAATATATTGTATTATATAATAAGGTAATATATTAAGTAATATATTATAAGGTAATAATGTAAGTAAATAGGTACTATCAGTATGTGTTGATTGCTCCATTCATGAAATGCCAAAATTAAAAGTCATGACCTGCTTATATGAGATCTACTATCGTTGACCCCCATTTTCATTTCATGGATCCCCCCCCAATTTTTTTTTACTTGACATGGACCCCTTTCAGGTTGTCGTCGACCCCTGGGGGTTGATATAGATTACTTTGAGAATCACTGATTTAAGCGAATGATAAAAATTTATTTTTGCTTACAAACTATTAAATTCGTTCATTCTAAAATAATTTCTTTTTATTTATTTTTTTAATTTCATTGCTTTTCAATAAATTTAATATTTATTGAACCACTTTAAAACTCTTGGATACACGAACTTTTATTTTCTTTTAATATTTGAAAGTTTAGAGAAAATTTTGAAAGGAATTGGTCGAATAGTTTTCAAAAAATAAAAATAAGAATTTTTTGAAGTGTGAATTTTAACGTGAAACTACAAAGATAGGAAAAATGCAATAGATAATGATATATTACAACATTTTGAATAATCATTTTGATATCATTTTTACACAATCTGACCTCAATTTCCATAAAAAAAATTCCTTTAAATGTTCTAAACTATTAAATATTTGTAACAATAGTCGTGTATACTATCAACACGGAATTATTTGAAAACACCATCAGCATACAAGTCTTTGAAATCTGTCAGCAGTTTAAAATCCAAAATATTAAATTTCTATTTTATGAAAACTTTGTTGGAGTAAATATGGGTAATATAAGTCTGTATATTTAAATTTTCCACTCCTGGGGCATGTTTCTTGTGGCTCGTCAACTAGCTGTGAAGGGTCTGCAACGCCATGATAAATCGTTCGGGGATTATGCGCGGTATGCTGGTCGGTCACCCTTTGCCCAATTCTTACTTGAACAGAAGATGGAATTCGCCAGGTTAAAATTTCAGCACCATTTATCAAAGAAGTCGTTGAAGTACCTTGCTTCCAGGACTCGCGGTGGCCTCTTAAAACTTTAAAACATTTTGGTTATCTTTGTTGGGGGATGAGAGATTATTAATGGGCTTTTAAAACTCCCACCAGGGCACTTTTGTGAGTCTTTGTCTAGAAGAAAAATTAAATTGAATCTTTTCTGTACACTGCTTTATGTACTGTTTACAATGAAGCTTTACCTCATTGTTAACTTTTATGACACTGTAAGGTGATAGGAGTTTGTTCCCATTTTTCTGAAACTTGGGAAATCAATATTCATTTTGCGAAGAATTCTTTAATTATGATAAAGTCAAACTTCATCCCAAGTGAGGAATGCTTTCACTATTTTCAGCAAAATAAGCACTTTCTGAAATTTTATTTGCAAATTAATTATTTTTTATTACACTGTGTTTTAAAAATAAAGTAGTGATATATTAGCAATGAATCGGCATTGGTAAAGTAAATGTTATTCTATTTGCGTTGATGTAAAATCACAGTCTTTTCAGTAAGTATTCTTTAACTTCTTGAAAATATATTTTTCTGATACTTTAAGCTACTAGCAAGAGAATAGTTTTTGAACATTGCGTTTTTATTCTGAACTGTTTTGAAACTTATGGTTTGATGTGACATGTCCTTTTAAGGAAATTATTGCCACTCAAACCTAGATTCAATGCGTTTCATATCAATTAATTCAATTTTAATTTAATTCAATGCTGCACTTTCTAAATTGAAATGCTTGAAGTAAAACAACATTTGAACAATAAGTACCCAGAGAAAAAAAATCTAGTAAAATTACCGTACTGACATTTCTGGTAAAAAAAGAACCAGAAAAATGGTTAATGAATTTAAATCATACCCTATTTAAACCATTTATTTAATAATTTTTCCGTTCATATCTTAACTGGTTACCGGAAATTCTGGCTTTCTAAATTTTAGTTCTTATTACTACACATTTAGTAAAAAATGAAAAATTGAAAAGTAAAGTTAACCGAATAAATAGTTTTTATGTCATGTTCTAAGGTGCGATAACATTACCAAATTTTTCTACATTTACCTGATTTTATTACAAAACCATATCTTATTGCTAATTATACGAAAGTTCGTCTGAAAAAATTACCGAGATTTTTAGTGTTCCCCTACTAGAGCAAGAAATATGGTAAAATTTACCATATTCTGGTAGTTTTGACGATATTTTTCCCACAGCACTTACCTCATTTCCTGATGTATCCAAATGACTTATGAACATATTTCATCCTAATATACGCTAGGTTTTGCTTTGATCACGTTTCTTAAATAGAAACGACATGAAGAATTATATATGACAGTTTACTATGTCTCTGTGGCAGCAACACTGGGATTTACAAATTGAAAACAAACTGCACACAATTAAATCCACGCTAGAGCCTTGGCCTGTGTTGCAATTGCGCGGAGCAGATGTCAAGCTCACCCGCCTACGTATAGGACATACTCGACTGACTCATCTTCACTTGCTGTTCGGAGAACCACCCCCTCGATGCAATACTTGTAACGTTTTACTTTCAATTCATCATATTTTAATCGCTTGTCTATGTTTTAACCAACAACGCCTCACCTTTTTTGGAAGCACGATTTTATATATAAGAGACTTGTTAGATAAAAATCACCATCCTAACATCTTTGCATTTTTACGCGCTATTGGAATTTTAAGTTGTATATAATTGTTTTATACTATTTAGTGTTTTAGTAAATTTACCGATTTATTGATTTGCATTTGATTAGTAAATTTACCGTTTTATTGACATGCAGTTTTATTGAATTTAATGTATGTAACTTTACAACATTGTTTTAGAATTTTCACTATATCTGATTTTATACGTGTGCTTTACTTAACCTCTTAATCTGTTTTNCTTTGTTGGGGGATGAGAGATTATTAATGGGCTTTTAAAACTCCCACCAGGGCACTTTTGTGAGTCTTTGTCTAGAAGAAAAATTAAATTGAATCTTTTCTGTACACTGCTTTATGTACTGTTTACAATGAAGCTTTACCTCATTGTTAACTTTTATGACACTGTAAGGTGATAGGAGTTTGTTCCCATTTTTCTGAAACTTGGGAAATCAATATTCATTTTGCGAAGAATTCTTTAATTATGATAAAGTCAAACTTCATCCCAAGTGAGGAATGCTTTCACTATTTTCAGCAAAATAAACACTTTCAGAAATTTTATTTACAAATTAATTATTTTTTATTACACCGTGTTTTAAAAATAAAGTAGTGATATATTAGTAGTGATATATATATATATAACATTGGTAAAATAAATTGTTATTCTATTTGCGTTGATGTAAAATCGCAGTCTTTTCAGTTAGTTTAACTTGTTGGAAATATATTTATCTGATACATTAAGCTACTAGCAAGAGAATATTATTTAAATATTGCATTTTTATTCAGAACTGTTTCGAAGCTTATCATTTTGCGTGACATGTCCTTTTAAGGAATTTTGCGCCACTAAAAATCTAGATTCCATTCGTTTCATTTCAATTATATTTAATTCAATTCAATGCTGCACCTTTTAAATTTAAATGTTTAAAGTTAAGCAACATTTGAACAATAATTACCCGTAGAATATAATTTTTTTTCAATACCTTTCAATAGGAGATTTCAAAAGGTAGGTGAGAGTTGGATAAAACGGGATAGTCGGACAAAGCGGGATACGTCGCTTAGGGACTAGACCATTGCAGCTATCTAGCGGACGACGACAGAAACTTGTTATTTAACTGTGATTATATCATTTTCAGTGGGTGCCATCTCGAGATCAGTAGTTAATAGAAAGTTGTAGGTCTCACAACTTTTTTACTCCATTTTCTTGCCATTTTCTACATTTACGAGCGTTGTTTTTCACAATGTACTGCCTATATATATGGGTTTACAATTCCGGCGAGTATTACATTGATAAAGCATTTATTAACGAGTATTCTCATGTTTAGTCGATCTAATTTTTCTTTCACGTTTAGGCAGCAGCCATGTTTGTCTTGAAAAATGTCTGAGTTTGACAAATCGGGACACTTATGAGTTGGATAAAACGGGATAGAGTTTTTTTATGTCTCGTTTTATCCACCTGTTTATTTGTTGGCCTAATACTTCTTCTATATTATCATTACTATATTGAAAGTAAGGTAAAAAAGGCTCGTGCAAAAACACTGACCCCTGAATTGACAGCAGTGAAAAAGTTGGACAGATATGAGACAGTATTCAATGCTGAACAGGAAAAAACGCATGAGCATGTATTGGCTCTAGAAGAGAGATTATTTGGTGTAACTCTAACGGAAATACGAATGCTAGCATTTGAGTTGACTGAGAGAAACAGTGTTAAGCATAATTTTAACACAGAAAAAAATGGCTGGAAGGTGTTTGTTGTGATCATTTCTTGGCAGACATAAAAAAATTAGCCTCCGAAATCCAGAACCCACGAGTATGGCCTGAGCAAAAGGGTTTAATCGCACTGCAGTCAAGCAGTTTTTTGAACTTTTGAGTTCTCTGTTAAGTAAACGTAAGATTACTTCAAATCATATTTATAATGTTGATGAAACAGGAATTCTAACAGTGCCAAACAAGCCTTCAAAAGTGTTGAGTCTATAGGGCAAAGAGCAAGTGGGTAGCTTGTCTTCAGCCGAGTGAGGAGTTTTGGTTACTGTTGAAACATGCATCAGTGCAGCTGGGGTATTCGTCCCTCCTATGCTTTTATTTCCTCGAGTGAAGGAAAAGCAAAGACTCATGGATGATGCTCTCCCAGGATGGTTTAAAGTGTATCACAAAACCGGCTGGATCACTAGGAATATCTTCATTGTTTGGTTTCAAAAGTTCGTAGAATTTTCCAACCCCTGGCATAAGAAGCCAGTGCTGTTGCTGCCTGATGGAACAACAGTCATATCAAAAGTTTGGAACTTGTAAATTTGGCAAGAGAAAATAACATAATCATCCTAACCTTCCCCCCACATACATTCATCTCCTTCAGCCCCTGGATTCCAATTTCATGGCTCCACTGAGCACGTATTATGAACAAGAAGTGGCTGTTCAACCATCCAGGTATGTGCGTTACAATTTACGAGGTTGCAAAACTGTTCAACGCAGCCTACTCACGGGTAGCAGTTGCAGACACTACCATTAAAGGGTTTAGCAAAACTGGTATAAGTCCTTACAATCCTGACGTCTTCCCAGATCACCTGTTTGCATTGTCTGTCACCACTGATCTAACAGAGAGAACCTTCTGGCGTTTTACACCAGACTGGTGTGTGCAGGTTTAGGATTATTACTCTCTTGTTATCGACCTAAGCTACCCTTTTCCATCCTTCCAAAGTGTGTTCTACCTGTACCTCAAGTAAAAGGATCGCTCCCAGAAAAAATGGCTGATAAGAGGAAGAAGAAAACTGTAGTAATAACATCATCTCCATATAAAAGTGAATTATAAATGGAAGAAAAAGAAAGGATGATTAAACTACAAGAATTAACCAAGAGAATCGAAGAAAGGACTGCTAAGAAATCCCTCTTAAGGGCACCAGGCATGTCTCGATAGTGAAAATTATGGAATAAGCGTTCATGTTTAAAAACTCTTAAAATCTTTAAAAACATATGCAGCATCGTAATTTTTGTGTACTTAATTATAATACAACAGTCTATATAAAAATGTTCGAGGCAATAAAATCCCATAAATACAGTTTTTAAATACAGTCTGTCAGTTAATTATGTTTTTTAGTTAGTTTTACACAAAAAATTAAACATTGTAAACCCTATCCCGCTTTGTCCAACCCAGGTATGCTGAAACGGGGGAATGTAGGAGTTTGGAAAATGAATTTTTCTTCTATTTCACAGTCATTAAATTTAGTTTAAAATAAGTTTTTTCTGTGCTTCAATAAGTGATATAGCTATGAAAAAAATAATGTATGGTTCTCTTTAACAGATTTTCCGTAGTAAATAAAAACAATAAAGGTATCCCGTTTTGTCCAACTTTCCTCTACACAGCATAAGTTTGAGAAAACCAATTTGTTATAACCAATTCCAGCTCCTAGATAACAGAATGAAAAGTGTGAATAAATTCAAGTAAAAAGAGGTACATTTTATACATGAAAATACTTGCCACCTTTCAGCTATCCATTCTATTGACTCGTAAATAGTCTCATTCGATTATACTTTACTATTAGTTGTTTAATATTATTTCTAAATATCTGCAATATAAGTAACTATATTAATTTTACACATTATTATAACAAGGTTATAATTCAATAGTAAAATGGAAGCATTATTGAATGTTTGATATTATTTTTCGATAATGATAAGTTGTAAGTATATTAATATTCAAAAATCAGTTTTTTTAATTACCAACTGTGACAAAGCAGCAATAAATAATTTTGAGCAGATTTTGATCACAAATCAGTGCAGTATGAGGAATATTTAAAAAATTTTTTTAAAGAGGTTTCAAGAAACCAAACTAATATTTTATACATTTAATATTTAATAGTTGCTATTGCATTCTTTTGCAATAAAACGCTATACTAAGATAATGCATTTTTTCTGTAAAAAATGTACATTATTAAGGATGCAGTTAGTTTTACATTTAAAATATATTTGTCACGAAGCTCATAATGCTTTCTTTTCGTTTATTGCACCGTACTACCACTTGTGGTTCAATTTAATTTATCATTACATTTTATTACATGAAATTCAGAGCCGGTGCTAAGGATTTCAAATTATTAGCCAGTAAATTAGCTAAATATCAAAAGTATTCGCCAATTTTCGAAAGTCTTCACCAAATGCCAATCTTAACAATTTTTTATGATCAAATTTTTTCCATTGAAAACTATTTTATGGTAGTTTGTTTCAGGCTTATCATTATTTGGACCTAATTCTAAGTGGCTATGCGGGGCATCTATCAAAAATTACTGTAATCGAATGAAAAATTCTGATTTGTTTAGAAAAATTCATTTTGACGTAATTTTGAGGATTGAGTTGAATATATATTTTTCTTTCCAGTGCGAAAAAAAATTATTCGCCAATACTTTTAACAAAACACAATTTTATTTTCAAATTTACAATTTCATCGCTTTTGGCGAAGTAGCGAATGCTTAGCGTGGGCCCTGAAATTGATAGCAATTTCTCCTATTTTATTCGATGTGTTGTATAACCATTTGCGGTTTATGTTTAATTTAATATAACCTTTGAAATATATATTGAGTTTAGTTCTTGGTTCTAAATAACTATCTGTGTTTTTTGCTTAAAAAAACCCAAAATAAGCTAACTCTTCTAGAATTCCGAAATTAAAAATTTGTTGTATGTTTCTGCTCTGTCAAAAAGGAAAGTTCTTGCAGAAACTGTTTATGAAACTTGCAAAAACCGTGCAAAGTAGTAAATCCGACGGATTTAAATAGAAGGTAGGCGAATGCGTATTTGAATAAATATTTGTGAGATGGGGTATTGAACTTTTGACTGATTGATTCACATAAGCTCAATTCAGATATCTCGTTACTTATGACTGGCTCTTAGCTGCTGATTTGTATTCCGCAGGAAACGCTGCTCTCGACGGATATTAATGGCTTTATCGGTAAGTCATCTTTTGGTTTCTTGAACTTGTTTTGCAGAATTGTATCTTGTTCTCAAACATTGTATTCTAAAGTAAGCAATGTCTCGTGTATCTATGAATGATTAATAGTGATATGATGAGTTATCTGTAGTATAAAATAGAGATTGAAGCATACGTCAATGAAGAGGTTGAGTTAATTGAATTAAAAATGAAAAATTAAAATATGGCAATAAATGAAGTCCAGTTTGAAAAGAGATATTAAAAAAACATACTTATGCAATTAAGAGCGGAGAAGAAAAATATTTCAATTAATATTCCCGAACTACATGGTAATGTCAACCCCCTTTTGATGAAAACTATCATTCTGGTAAATAAGATCAAAATATACTGTATTTAAACTATTCGTTTGGTAATTTTTCCGTTCATATGGTTGCGGTTTACCGGAAATTCTGGTTTTCAAAACAGTTATTATTGTTTCAAACATTTAGCAAAAAGTACAAAACAGAAAAATAAATGTAACCGAATAAATGGTTTTTATGCCATAATCTGAAGTATCATGATAAAACTACCACATTTCACCACATTTACCAAGTTTTATTACTTTTTATGAAACCATATTTCACTATTAATTTTACCAAAATTAATAAAAAACATTTCGGTAAAAATTACCGAGCTTTTTGGTGATCTTATAGAGACAGAAAATACTATTAATTTTACCATATCCTCGTAGTTTTGATCAAACTGTTTTCTTATAGCTGAAGTGAAACGTTATTTGAGAGAGAAAAAGGAGTATCGGAGAATCTATATATTTGAATTGTAGATTTAAAATAGAAAGTAAATTGTGCAATCGTGCAGTGGTGTCCCTATTTGTCGAAAAATAATAAGACTCAATATAGACTATTATATTCGAAAGAAGTTGATGTTCGCATTTAGCTACCTTAGATTTAGGTCAATATATCTGTGCCTGATATGTTTATACAGTCCTATTATATTCAGAATATATAGTTATAAATAGAAAAAAAAACACTTTTTTGAAGTTTTTAGAAAAAAGTTACTAATTTAATCCCCATTTCTGTTTGCTATAAAATGTTACTGAAGAATAAACACCTAACGAAAGATTACTAAAGTAATTAATTAAGGTAATTCCTATATCAATAATTTTTTACTGATCAAATATTTAGCTTAATTTTATAACTATATTTGTAATTATCTTGAGTTGCAGAGATATCGTATGCATGTAATCAAACTAGCTTTAAACTTAATATTTAAAAAAAATTAAAGTAGCAAGGTTTTAAAAAAACGGAAGTTTCGAATTTTTCATTGCATCAAATGTTAAATCTGTTTTTGCGTCCAACTTCCAATAGAGGACAGCTACTAAATGTAACTTTCTGAAAGAGCAAGGAAGTTAACATATGTTCCTTTTTAAGAATACATTCCCCTTTTAATCCAAAGAAAGTCTTTTTACAAATTTTTTCGAATCTTGAAACACGCTCATTGAGTTTTTAGACATAAAAATGAACAAAGCAATTTTCAGTGATATTTTACTTGTGTTTTTACATAAAATATTTTATAAAAAAAAGTTTTAAAATCGAGATTTTTGTTTAATTTTCCGGATTTTTAAAATTTTTTCGCGATTCAAGATTTTTACTTAATTTCTATAATTTTAATTAGCATGATGAAATGCCTCTTCCATAGGGACAACACATCTTTAAATTTGGCGAAAACTACTTTTTTTAATGTAATAAATATAATTATAAAGAACTGTGATTTGAATCATATTTGAAATCTAGTAAACTTTATTCCAAGGACAACAAATAAAGTTATAAGTAAATCCATCTTTTTAAAACTTTCTTAAAATAGGGCATGATCATTTCATTCATTTTGAAAGTTGTATTTCTTTTTATTAAAAAAAGAGAATTTATTATCAGTTTTATTTAAATTTTGAAAAACTTTCTGAAGTAGATACACACTAGATATTACATAGAAACTAATTTAATTTTAAGGGAATTTGTTTCATTTAAACAATGCTGTTTCATCGATAATTTTATTACGAGTATTTTATAAATTGTGAGGGATTATCGTGAAAAGCGGTATCTTTGCTATAGAAATAAAACATCTCTTAATGTTGTTGAAAAATTTTTTTTAAAAATTTTATTTTAACTTTTAAAACCTTCATAAGTCTTTAAGCATTACATGGAAAATAATTTAATTTTACAAGAATTTATTTTATTTCAAATAAAGCTATTTTGTCGGTAATTTTATTACAGTTATAAGTTGTGATTATCTTGAAAAGTATCTGTACTATAGGAACAAAACATCTTTTAATATAGTTAAAACCATTTTTTTTTTCAAATAAAAATAGGGCAGAACGGGGATTTGAAGCATGTTTGAAATCTGTTCTTAAGTTCAACTTCGTACCAAAGACAGCCACTAAATTTGTAAGTAAATCTATCTTTTTAAAGTAGGAAAAAAGAAGGCATGATATATTCATTTTGAAGGTTCTATTTCCTTTTATTCGAAAGGAGAATTTCTTATCCCAATTGAATCGGAAGCCTTTCTTATCCGGGAAAAGTAATGCATCAAGAAGAGTCCGTATCGGCGAAAACTACTCTTTCCCAACTTGTGGGAATAACGAAAATGCCGAATTCGGCGGTGTTAGCAAAGTGATTTATTCAATAGGAAACCAGTGATATATTATACCAAAAACCCTTCGAGAAATCCCTTCTATCACAATCTTCGGCACTGGGAAACAGCGCCACTTCGCAACTTGGGATTTACTCTGGAGTTTGGCAATCGTTTTGGCGATACAGGAACAGATGGAACTAAAAATTTTAACCTACGAAAATCCAAGTCTTTTCACATTCAGAAGTGTTAACAAGATGATGCACACATAAATCACTTAAAAGGAATTCACAGTTCTGATTGGGAGTTTCCTTCCAGCGGTAGTTAAAATTTAGCAACGTGTTTGGGTTCCTTTATTGTTCTTGTGCCTTGGCTTGATTGAAATTTGTAAATTTGCATTGATTTTTCCCCGAAATCTTGAGCCGGATACTAATGGTCTGTCAAGATGACTTGAAAAGCTGCATTTCTGAATTGAAAGATGATCTGGGCGTTTAGAAAATAATACAAGAGCGTTCCGTTTAAAGTTGTTCATTTAGGATGGTTGAAAAGTGTTTTAAATTGTTTTTTTAAATGTGAACATTTTTATTTCACAAATTATTTCATCCATTAAAACATTTTTCGTTTTGTTAACTAGAAAAAAAGAAAGCTATCTTAAATTGAATATTTTTGGGTTTTGATTCAGCAAATTATTTGTTTCATCGAAAAATTTGAGTCCTTTTTGTAGGTCAGAGGTAGGTTGAGTCCTTTTTGTAGGTCATTTTTTGTAACTCTAAGAGAAATTAAATATGCATAAAACGAAGAGTTAAAATACACAATTTCGTTTAAAAATAAACTTTACTTTTAAAAAATAACTGTATATCTGAGTCAATATGATTACAGTAATAAACAGTTTTATTTAAGTTTAGATTTTTTTCAGTGTTTTTTAGAAGAATTAAAAATAAGTTTCATTTGTAGTTTTGTGAATTTTTTTTTATTTTGCCTTTTATTCCTTTTAAACTTTCAATTAAATGATTTAAAAATTATTAACAAAATCTATTACTGATTTTTTTATTTTTGCAAGCAAAAACTTTTCCAGCATCATAAATTGTAGTAATTTTGTTTAGAAGATTGTGATGTTCTTGCAAATTTCCGAACTAAGTAGTTATATCTTCAATTTGCCTCCTTTATTGTTTTGCTGAGTTTTTAGGGCACTAAAATCATAATTTAAAGGAGAATTGCTTCAGTTTCTTAAGTTTGCATATTTTCTACATAATCTAAAATTCTAATATTTTCAATAACGTTTTGTGAACAAGATATATAGATTTACTTAGGAAAAATGCTTAGAAAACAATAACGTCAATAAATGCGTGCAGATAAGAAATCTTTGCCATTTTTTCTCATTTAAATAAGCATTGAAATTAATTTACCGTTTAAACTATGATAACATCCATAAAATCATAAGTTCTGACTTTCATCAAATAATAAGTTGTAATTTCCATTATCTGAAATAAATTTTGAAAAAAAAAGTAAAAACTTAAATTTCAAAATAAAATTTAAAAATATCACTAGTTTCTTACAAAAATGAGAAAATTAAGTTGTTTATCAATGTTTAAACAAGCAAGATATGATTAGTTGCTACAGACGATTATCAATATCTGATAATGATATCCTCATGATGATTATCTGAGGATGATTATCCATAATTAGTTCAAGTTGAATATCATTTTATCACTGATGATAAAAATTTGTTTAACATAGCACATATGTGACTCCAAAATTTAATCATTTTAAAATCAAATTAAAAAAATTAAATTATTTCAGGAGTCAGCAGGATTTATACTATAATACTCTTCTGGACAAACTTGTATTTGCGACGTGATGAAACTAACTCGTATTTCCATGTATTACGTGAAAAGATCCCTTTTCAATCCTTCATTTTGTTTCAGAATTCGTTCCTAACCTGATCAGAGTCAGTTTCGATTCGGAATTCGTTCCGAACCTCATCAGAGTCAGCTTCGATTCAGAATTTATTCAGACCCTTAACAGAGTCAGTTTCGATTCAGAATTCCCTCCGAAACAGGACAGAATTTCGTTTACACGGCTCTCAACTTTATCCTTCAAAGCTTGAGTGATCATAACAATGTTGGCCTAACCCCTTAAAGTTAGGATTTGTTGGTCTAAATTGTAAGCCCATTAGGATCACCAAAAAGTGAAATTACATGACGAGTTCTTTTATTTTCCATATCAAAATTTAATTCTTGCTTCAATTTTAGTACTCCCTTTATCAATTTTGTTTAATTTTAAGTTTGCTATTTAAATCTTAAATTTCAAATGATTTAGGCGAAATGATGCTGATTTTCAATAATAATTTACAAGACACGTGAGATGGTAGAAACCATTTAGCTTTTATTCAATAATTTAAAGGAAAGGGAACGAAAATCTTTATATATTGAATGATTTCCTGAGAAAATGTGTCTTTATATCGTTTCTCTTTGACATAAATAAAATACTATGATTGATGATATTTCGCAAAGTCTTGTATCATTGAACTGTGATAAAACCTCTTGTTTCCTAACTTGACAGAAAAGGTCAGGCTATATCGACATATCTGAATGAAGACTTCATGTTTGAATATAAAATGAATTTCAGAAAAAAATTGTTAGGAATAGTTAATATTTTATTTATGACGTATAAATAAATTAGCGAAAAAATTCTGTTTTTTGTTCGAGTTTATGTAGTGCTGTGCTACTAATATATTTGACGAATCTATTTGAGTTTCGGTGGTATAATAACATTTATTTAATGACAAATTATCTTTAGAAATTAAATTTAATTAGTGTTCAAATTTGGTTAGGATAGCTAATGAAATACCTTTTATTTTATTTTTTAATTAATGATGTAAGACAAATAAGTTGTTTGAGTAATTTTTTTCAGTTTTTATGGAATTTGTGCTTTTTTAGAAATATTTCTAGAATAATTCCATGTTCTTGCGTGGCTCATAAATAGAAGCTTTTTTATTTTTCTTTGAATCAGATGGTAGTTTATAAAATATTTAGAAAAAACCATTCTTATTCTTAACACAGTAGCATTTTTTTTGTTTTTACGTCAAATACTAAAATTAACTAATCAGCTAACTAACTATTTTATGGTTAAATATTGTAGCTCTAGTGTGGAACAATCAAAATAAAATAAATAAAGAAGCTATATGAACGTCAACTTGTTGACTCCGAAGATAAAAAGTATGAAGAAAAAAATTTAAAAAAAAATCTTCTGATGACGTTGTTTACCTATAGTACATAAAATAAACAATTTAAATATTACTTTATATAGCAGCCATATTATTGTTTAATGGAAACATCTATAAATGAAAAACAATATGCAATTATTTTAGTAAATTGATAATTATGTATTTTCTGAAATTTAAACACGCTAAATTGATACCATTTGACCTGAATGATTTCTTATATATTTTTATTTAACGCTTATTACACGCATGTAATTTATATGTGGTCTTTTGAAATTCTTAAAATAAAGAAAACAAAGCTTCATTAAACTTATCAGTAAACAGAAATAAATATCTCAACTTTCGACAAAAATGAGAATTAATTAAAGGTATGTCAAAAATATTGAATCCAAAAACCGGCTGTAATTTATTTCGGGAAACGTTCATAAAGTATGAATTTAGGAAGAAAAATGCAATAGGAAGACATGATTTTTTTAATCTCTAAAGTTCAAACTATTCATTAAGGATTTTAATATTTATAATATCATGTTTTTAATAATCTATTACAACATAAAAACGCTTAATTGAGCCCACTTCATATAGCCAAGAGCCCTTATTTAATTAAAGTTCTCGATTTTTTACGAGCATTTTCTTTTTTTAATATTCATGTAACTAAAGGAATATTTTGACTTCAGTAATTAGATAGGTAGATCAATATAACCATTTCGGGTTTTTCATTTTTCGAAAAACCATTACCAGGTATATCTATCACTTCATCTTTACCCCATCTGCTTTACTCGAATTCTGAGCTAATTAGAGATCCACTATCGACTCCTAATCTATTCCTAACGCAACAATATAAGTTATTTAGAAGATAAAAAAAAATTCCTCAAATGGATGGAAAAAAGGGAAAAAAATTGCGTTCATTAATGTTTTTGTTCTGAGTTCATTCTTTGGTTTAACAGAAGTGTATATATGTGGATTCAATCAACTTGTCTTTTCCCCCTCAAACGTTATCAAAGCATTCATTAGCTAGTCCATAGAAAAATGCATCTACTTTGAGGGGGGAAGCTACTCAAATGCTCCATTAAAGCGCTCTTGGTACTCATAGGATTAAATTAAGACGTCCTTTACATACAGAATTGACGAAGACTTGAAATTTACAGGCGATGAGATTCCTTCTTGGGCAAAGTGTGCCTACCATTTTTGCCCACAAATAAAAGAAAAATTAAATGTATTTATGCAAATCAGGTGGCTGGGTTTTTAAAATTGAGAAATCTTTTAAAGAATAAATTCTAAGATTTGAGTGAAAATAGACGGGCACATGATACTTTTAATTTTATTAAGTTTGGTTTTGTTCCTTTTTATTATTGTTTATTGTCAAATATATGAAAGGGTACATTACTAAAGCAAAATTAAAGCTTTTTTGTTTCCATTAATATATTAATGATTTCATTTTTGTATTCATTATTATTTTTACATTCACATTATTATTTTTACTTTCACATTAATATCATCATAGCTCAATATAGCTTGGAAAATTGTTCTTATTTTTATTAACAGAAAAGTGTGGAGTTTCAGGAATCTATCAACGAATTTTAAATGATATCAGGCAAGTTCATAACACATCTAGCAATCCTGCCGTATTTAGTTCATGACAAATTGAAGCAGCATATCGTCTGCAATCAAAAATACAATAAAAATAATGAATTTATCACGATATAGCGAAAAACTTTTAATTAGTCAAGTACGTGTTGTACTCAATTACGTTTAAGTTATACGTGGCATCACATTAAATAGGATTTGAAAAGTTTTTCTACTTAAAGCATATTTTTGTAACTGGAAAGCTCCATTACATCAGTGAAGTTATTAACTTACATACGAGGCATATTATAATAGACAACATTAAAAAAAAAGGTTTATGTTTACAAGATGGCTAAAAGTAAATAAAATTTGACTTTAAATTTTGATTTTCATGCTATAGTTTGATGTGAAATGTTTTTTTTGTGTGTTAGAATTCACTTATCTAAACAAAGTGCAATGCCGCAAAAAAAAATTATTTAACTTAAATACTGTCGATTATGCGAGTCAAAGAAGGTCCATTTTATCACGTTTTCCGGATCCGAAATCAAGGATGATGACTTTCACGTTCCATAATTTTATCTACCGATATATCAGGCACAAACACCGGATATGATGTCGTTACTTAAACTTACTTCTCATGCCTTCTAACTGTTTTTGTTCGTAGCAGATGACACAGCTGATAATTAACCTGTAAATCCAAAAAAAAAAAAAAAAAAAGAAGAAAGAAAACACAACACATTTTTTTAAAATCTTTTAAGGTTTGGTATTCAAATTATGATATTTTTAAGAAAATATTCTCCTTAGCCGTAATCATATGTCGTAATCGAAAGATAAAATCAACCCACGCGACGGTAAAATGTTGCTAGCAGCGCCATCCATCAAATACTTTCGCAACAAAAACCAGGAACTGAGAGTGAAAAATGTATTCAATATTGCATCACTTTTCTGTAAAAATAGTATATATATATATATATTTTCCTTCTTCTTCTTCTTAGAAAATCGATATCGTGATTAAAAACTGTTTGAAAACCGTTAATCTAATTTAGGATACCTATAGTAAGAGCTAAAATTAATATATTACTTAACTTAAGGCAAGGAAGCACCCTTAAGTTTTAAGAAAGTCTACTTTTAAAGGACGTGAAAAAACCTGATTCCAAACTCAGAAATTTTCTTATGAATCTTAAATGTAATTATTAGAATCACTGCTAAGGCGTAGAATTACCCGTAAGTTAAAGAAAATTATATATATACGTATTAATAAATTGTGCAATATATCAATGGTAATTGAACATTTTTAGTTCAACGATTCTTATCTTAATTTTTTAATTTTTTCCCCTATATTTACCAAAATTATAAATTTTTGTCCAAAAATGGCGACATTTACTTGACTTTGCAATCCAGAAATCTCTTACATCGTATTGATAGGGTGGGTGGCCTGGCTTCTGGCCTTAACTACAGCTTTTCAGAAATGATGGTATCCTTAACGCGGATAAACTCTTGGTGATTAGCATCTTTCCCCCCTTCAGGAGTGGCAAGGCCCATTATTGAAGCAGATGGCCTGAGTCTAGGCTGTTGCAGGTAATGATCTGCGCCTGTTCTCCCCTCTCACCTACGAATTCCTTCGATCAGCCCTTCTTGTCTTATTGGGGGTGGAGGTGGTACGAGCTGTTGCTATCATGGTAATAATTTAGTATAGTTTGTTCGTTGAAGGAAAGGAGGATGCACGCACTTCTGAGTTAATTACTGTTGTTATTTATGAACTAATGGTACTATTTGTCATTGCTTATTATCTATTCTAAGAATTTTATCACTAATTAGTTATTAAAAATGAACAATAAATCACTGCTAGTAGTGATTTATAAGCGTGTAATTTCTTCCAAACTATCAAATTTCATTAGTGTTTCAAATGTTTACAAGTTTGATACACTGTTATGTTTAAAATTTCAATGCTTGTTTTGATTCACAAGATGAAATTTTATAATTAGTAGGTATTCTTAAAGGTATATCATTGAAACTACTTTGATTCATCTGAGAAAGTATATCATTTATTAATGGTGTGGATTATGTATCAATATAGATTTAGATAATAATTATGATAAAATCAGATAATCAGATTGTTCTTAATATTTGATGTGAAATAACTAAACTGGTTGAATTAAATTTGTTTCAGAATTATACTTGGTGTGTAGAATGTGCATAAAACTATAAATTATGAGTTTAAATAAAAAGAAAAATGTCCCTTCGTAAATGAAGAATTTAATATGTTTTTTAAAAGAAATGATTGTATTACTTAAAATAAAGTAAATATACTGTCTAAAATTTGCATCATTTAACTTTTTGATTGATTTTTTGTTGATAGTATTATTTTCTAATCCCCATCTGCAAACTTCTTAAGATTATTTACAAAGTAAAATTATCAAAACTTCATATTCTGTTACATAGAAAATTGCAAAAACTTTTCCTTAATGTTTCTATGTATACACCACTTACTCTACAGAAATGAATTTCGAGAATTTATATTGACAAAGTTGACTCACGAAATTAACTAATATATTTGTCAAGAAATATTTTTCAAATTTATTTATGCCATAAGCATCTGAGTACCGATTGTGAATACATACAAAAATCTTAAATCATAAATTTTTTTCATATTCATGAACGGAAACTTATAATAACTAAAATTATAATATCTAAGCATCTCCCCGGTGACGAAAAAATGAATTTAGAATAATTGATTTTTAAGCAATTACTAGAATAATGATAATCCCTAATAGTTAAGCAATTACAAGATTAAGCCCTGCTTGAAAAAATAAATCATGTTTTTGTTACCGTGTGCTTTAACTTTGCTTTAAGATTATACATAAAAAATAAAGAAGAAAAGGAACTATCGTAAGGATTATAGTAAGGAAGAACTATGCTGGGTTACACCTTATTAATTTTTCTTTTAATGAAGTATTCCTTCAATATTTTGAGGTAGTAAACATGTTAAACACTCTCAGATTGAGAAATATTCCCAGTTGAAAAGTTAGCTTTATAGTTTTTGATCCAGTTTTCTTAATTACTTTTCACCACATATATAGCACGGCAGTTATTTATTTTTAAATATCTTACATGATTAGAATTTATTTAAAGATTTACTAAAGTAGCATTTTAGTCCCAAATTTTTATGTTTGCCCTTGTTAGTAAAAAAAAAAAAATTGATTGACTGACAAGAAAGTGATTTTTGTTTCAAATAAGAAAAATTCGTTGACTATTTATCAGAAATCAAAATAATCAGTAAGTTTAAATTGGAAAAAAGAGTATTTTAAGACAGAATTGTGATGTAAATAGTTGTAATATTTCATTTTTTTAAAAAGAACGTTTAAGAAGTGACAAATAGGAACAACGAAGCATGTTTTGACTGTTTCTCTCGTCTGTTAAACTAATGAACAAGTGACTTAATTCATTTCGAATTAAAAAAAAATTTCAATTAAAAAATTCACTGGATATTTACCTAAAATTACGATAATGAGCAATTTTATATTTACCTAAATGTGGTCAAAATTGTGCTCATATTAGTAAGTATCTGTCACATTCAAACATGAACGCATAAAAAATAATTAATTTGAGCAAAGAAATTATAAAAGAAATCGAGTAGAAAATCAATTTTCATCCATGGGGGTTATTCTAGTAAGAGAAAAAAGAAGCGTATATTGAAAAACGTATCTCAGATGAAATAAATCTAACAAAATTCGTATATCAAATTACGTATATTCGATACATTATTTGCTAACAAATACTCTATTCCTTGAGATTCAACTTAGGATTAAAAATCAAATACCGCATGATAACTAAACATGCCAGTGCTAATATTGAAACAATTATATGATATCAGTTATATCCCATGTAAAAATAATAAAATATCCCATCAGTAAAGATATTCACGCGATATCTGTCTATTAAATCAACAACATCACCACCATAGCAAATCAAGGAAATCTCCTTATCTGGTAAGGAGCAGCCTCCAACTATCAAGAGATGGCTCCTGGAGGAATAGCATGATGGAAATTATCATCTCCCCATAACTAATTCGATCGTGTTTCGCCGCCGGCATCTCCTTCATACCGTGATTAGAGATACAGCACATTCGCTGCTTGCCAAACGTTCGCAATACCGGACAGGAAATTAATATCTGTCGGGACCACAAATCTTATCCCGTGGTTTTACCCTTTTGGGATCGTGTAAGGTCAAATCTGGAGAGAAAAGGACCTTTTATAGATTAGATGAGGGTACCAGAGCGTAAAAGGAATACCTAATGATCTGGTCATTTGCAAAAGTCTATTTTTAGTGTAGTTTGTTTAACTACTTGGATTTTAATATAAATATTCATCAATTAACGTGAATGAACACTTAAGTAATGAATATGAAATGCTTTAATAGTTAGTTTAAATTGATTGAATACTTGTTCATTAATTGAATTTTTTCTTTAAATTTGTATCGCTCATGGGCTGCAATAGCGGCACAACTCAAAAAATCATGTTTTGAGATAAGTGGGTTTAAAGTTTTCATTACTAAGGAAAATGCATAAGAATTGCTTTAGCTTGCTTAAACGAAGATTACGTTCAAGTTGAATTATGAGTTGTTGAGTATTGCTTCTAAAAAGAATGTGTATTTTCCTATTTATACTTGTCCTTAGTCCAAAATGCGTGTTTTTTGAGTTGCGCCAACTGTCGTAGCCCATGAGCGATATTATTCTCTGTCTTAAAGACATTGAACTTCTTAGAAAAATTTAAAATTACACTTGACTACCTTTTATTAATTAATTAGTATACTTACGGCTTATGTAACAAATTTAATATTACTGACCTCTCGCTCCTGTTTTAACTTTTTCTGGATTTTTAGCTCAGTTTTCTAGATTTTAACAAAATGACTTCGTTTTAAACCTAGTTTTAGAGGCTGTGTAGCCATGACATGACAAGAATATACATCAATCAATCAATCTTAAAAAGTTTCTTATTAGATTCAAGTTCATTAACAAAGAAACAGAATGAATCATCTGGTGCTAGCTCAAATAACTTCAATAAAAACGCATTCCCCAGGCATCCAATTACTTATTTGGCAGTTTATGCCGATTTTGCTTAGTTGAAGTCATTGCCTGCGCTGCATTCGTGTAATGCAGATGTAAGGTTCGTTCTTCTTAGAATCGGTCGATATAATTAATAGTCGATCGGTATAGGTTTGTTTGCTTACATAGGATAACTTCTCAGTGCAATGCATGTAGCATTTATCTTACTATTCACTATAATTAAACGGACTCTTTCTCTATATATATTTAAATATCTTGTTAAAATTTTCAATCGTTACTAAAATACTTTTTATTCATCCACTCATGTTCAAATACTTGATGTTAATACAGTGTTTTCAAATATTAATTCATTAATTAAATTTAATTAAATAATTTATTTTTTTCTTTATTGACCTAACCAGGAATTGATTTTAAAAAAATTGCTTTTATATTACTTGTTGGCTGCTCTACTTTATCTTTATAAGTTTTTTTGGATGTTCACCAAATTACCATCAATTTAAAATTTTTACGTTGTTATTGGGACTTAAAATATAGACTATGTCAATCTTCATCTATCAAAAGGTACAACAAGGTAGAATCAGGATAACATGTCTTATTTTTATTAATGAATTGGTATTAAATATTGTACTGGTAGTCACGTCACAGTACTCCTCGTCCAGTATTTAAATTTGATAGAATTCGATGAACGAATACCACTAGTTGATATGTTTTGTTTATTTATTTTTTGCTCATTATTTCTTTTATTTGTTTATTTATTCACCGAGAGAATTGCATTCACTTTACCGGATTTTTGAGTACTATATTATGAGGAAATCAACTATTTAATTTAGACCATTCATCGATTTTGAGTGCTCAAAACACGTTCGGAGGTTTCCAATATGGGGATTTAACTTTCGACTTTGTCAACCTTCATCTATCAAGATGAACCTCAAGACTGAATCCTATTATCATATCTTATATATTAGTGAATTGGAATTTAATAGTTTTAGTGGTAGCTACGCTACACTCTGAAACTGAATCGGAATCAATACGATTCAGTTTGCTACTTTTCAAAATAAAATATTTGTTTCTCAATTGATCTAGGAAGCATGATATTAAATGAAGTTCTCTGAAATTTTCGGAAACATTTTTGTTCAGTAAAATTTAGTTCCTGAAGCTTTTTTCAGTAAAGATTTAGGAGCAAAACTAATTTCAGATTTGAAANTGAAATGAAAATATATATATATATATTGAAATATTGTTATATCGCTTAGCTCTGCGTGCTCTTTTTGGATATTGTGCCAAGAAGGCTCTCATTTATTTCTATTTAATCAAAGATTGGTCATGATGGGTTAAAATCAGAGTGCTACTGGGACATTTTGTAGATTTTTGTTTTCAGAAAAATATAATAGAATCTTTACATCCCAACAGAAGTTCAAGATTCTGTTAGGATAATCCAAAATCAACTATTAGAACAAAAGCACCATACAAAATATTTGCAAATACTAGGTACAGTCAGTAAAACCTATAAAGGTTATTACATGCAGTTTATTAAATGATACAGTTCTTTATGCATTTTTCTAAATTATTGACATAATCATACAATGCCATGCTCATAAAAAGTTATCGGAAGATGCTGTTTGAATCAGTTGTAGTTCAGACACACATCACCTTAACTCCGTCCGTTTGAATGTGGAAGTCACACGAAGACACATTTTAACCATGGATTTTTAATTGCGCAAAGCTTAGCTCAGGTGGCGCTAGCTCTTAAAATTCGTGTTTACAATGCAAGGCATTCTTTCAACTGATCTTTCAATGTAACAAACAACAAATGAATTACGAAGACTCCGCAAGCCTACCATGATGGTATTAAAAAATAACAAACATCGATATTTTAAGCAAATATAGCTAAATAGTAAGAGATAACACTCAAAACAATGCAAACCTTACACTCCATTTATGCTGCGATGTTATTTTTTAAAAAAAGTAGTTTTAGGTACATGACCTTTCAGAATTTATAAATTACAGGAAACTTTGAAGAATGGTAAAACTTTGCATAAATTTAAACACAAATCACAATAATAAAACATTAAGTATGTTCATACATCGGCGTCGTAAGCATAATATAAACGGACGGATACACCGGAAGCGTTTAAAGGTTTTATAAAATCTGCTTTTGAAAAAAAAAAGTTTGTATAGTTCCTCGTGGTAGTTCTGTATTTCTTTGCCGAAAATATTTGAATAACTCATAAATTCATCAAGAATTTGAAATTTTCGTCACATATTTTCAGACTCCGGAAATGCAAAACCATTTTAAAATACTAAAAGATTTTCGGTTTGGTTCTTCGTGTCATCTGAAAAGTTAACGAAGAGGCGAAACTAATCACAGGCCAGGCAGAAATATGTAGCGTAGAATTGATAAATATTTAACTAGAAAAGAAACAAAAACATATTAATAAAAGAAATTTCCATATGTTTACTGAAAAAAAAAGATAAACTTCGCAGTCGTTCTAAACATTACTACATATCACTAATAATTAAAATTTAATAAAGACATTTTAAAAAATCTAAATAAATCTTGCAGACATTAATTAAACACTTAACGGTAATATATTTTAGTATTTGTTCAAAAGTAATTGTTTTTAAATTTATCGAAGAAAATTAGTAATAACGATAAAACGAATTCCTTTGACAAGAGAAAAATTAATATGGCTTTAAAAATCACGGCTGTGAGGATATTTAACTGTTATATTTTCTGTAGAATACATCACAAACAAAATTCCTTGACACGATAAAATTACTATTTACTTTGTATAAAACTAAAAAACAAAAGAGAAGAAAAATATAAGTTTGGCAAATATTTTAGACATTCAAATAACCAATTGAAAACTGTCGAGTTTGTTGCAAAATGTACAACATTTGTTTGAGCAGAAAACATCAAGTCGCGAAATAGGCAAATAAAAGACAATAAAATAATATAAATGAACCTTTGAAATTAAATATTTTTCAGTTCAAATATTTTGTAAATTTTGTCATTATTTTTCTTGTTAAAAGGTAGTAAAATATAATTTTCGTTAGTTTTGCTCTTGAGGGAATTGCTGTAAACTTCTTTTTTCTCCTTCAAATAGTTTATATTTTTTATGCATGCACAAGGAAAGATATCACCATACTTGGATGGTAAAGAAATTTCTAGTGGAAAAAACAACACTATTCTAAAAATAAAACAAATATATGGTAACTATTCCTATGATAAATTTACCGGAAATTCTGCTTTCCAAAATTATAGCTCACCTTACAATGCATTTCGTAACAAATACGAATCTCTAAAATAAATTTAACTAAATAAATTTTTTTTATGCTATGCTCCATAGTACACAATAGCAACAAACAGCGCAATTATACGAAAGACAGAAAGAATGTAGATTGAGTGCTAAAGCGGGATTCGAATCCTCTACATAAACTCTTCTGAAAGGTTAGTGGAATATCAATACTCCACGGAAAGGCTCAAGTTGTTGTTGTAGTAGTTTATTTAAGTAGCAGTAGAGCTGCACAATGGGCTATTGGCGACGGTCTGGGAAACATCCCTGATTATGATCCGGAGACAAGCCATCGCAATTTTGATCCTCTCCGCAGAGAGGATGACACCCCCGCTTCAGTAGCCCGACAACCTGCATGCGGAGTCGAGCATTTTACGGTAGAGCAGTTTACCGAAGACCAATACCGCACACCCTCGGTCCCTACGCAGACTGATCCAAGTGGTCACCTTCCCGCACACTGACCACAGTCAGTGATGCTTGATTTCGGTGACCTACTGGGAACCGTGTCTTAACGATCAATCCACTGCGGGACTGAGGATCAAATAAAACAACCATATATTATTGGTGTCGCCGCTGCCTTTGGGTGTTGCTCTGCCAAGCGCTCAGAAGCGTAAAGGTAGTGAGTTCATTATCTTTGTGCTGTTTTTTTTCTTCTTTTCATTGTTTTGCTATTTGTTCTGCAATTTGACTGGAAGCAAGCAATTATTTGCTTTGCATTAAGCGCATAATCATGTATTATCAAAACCGAATTTTTTAAATTTTCTGTTATTCATCCATGGTTACGCTTTGATTTGCACCCACTACCTGCATTTTGTATAGCGTTTGGTGGAAAGACAAGACTGGTGCAAAAATATGCAGGCTTGCTAGCTCATTACAAAGTACGATTTATTATAAATCCTTATCAAGTTGAGGAACAGAAAACACAAGTTAGAAATGAACATGAAAAAGAGGCATCCATTTTTATTGAGGCATTCGAACCCCCTACCTCTTCATTACAGAGCGTTTGGTGGAACGGAGAGACTACTCGATCAGGATAATTCCATGCAAGTCATGTTCATTTTAGTACTCTTTGACGATATCAGTCAATGCTAACCGATATGAAAATATCGATGCAAAAAAGCCGCAATAATCGGAAAAAGGAAGTAAAACATCTCATTGGGAAATTCATTTCTTATCCCATTAGTAGTTAAAGAAATTTGTCTTATTCTTTGCTTAAAAGAATGCAGCTATCTTTATTTTTAAAATTTAAAACTTTTTTTAAATTAAAAATCTGAAAGTAGCCTCTCAGTTTATATTGGCTAAATTATAAGGGAATTGTATTTAGGTAAATGTGGTTATAGAGTATACAAATTTTCAACCTATTTTCCGTTTAATTAAAAGCATTATTGTGTTAAAAGCCAATATTGCTTTTTTTTCTATGGTATTCCTATGACGCCTATGGTTTTTATAAATAAATTATTAACTAAAATTCAATTTTTCTCAAAATTTTATCATAAAACAGTCAATGATATTCGTATTTTTTCTCAAAAGGGTCATTCTCTTTTATAATTCATCACTCACCATTCAGTTTTATTCATAATTCTCTCATGCTGTATGATATTTTTTGTTCCAATTCTAACTCATTAAAATTGTAATAGTTTCTTGTTATTTTATTATTTGAATTAATTGTAATTGTGCTTTCTTGTTATTTTATCCTTTTTGTTCTTTTAAATTGGCCTGCCATTAGAAATAAAAAAATAATTCCAAATTTAAAAAAAGTGAAAGTTTAAAACGAAAAGAAAATTTTCTTTACAGACAGTTTGAAAATGTTTTGATGCAGTAAAACGAATATATTTATTTTAGAATTCTAGAATATAGATTTATTTTTTTCTCAAATTTTTAAAACACTCAACATCAGTTTTAAAAAGTATGTATCTAGTATACATCAATCTTCTAGAATGACATTGTATTGTGTGATACGAATTAAACTCTAAATCAAAGACACGCAATTTGTTTTCGAAAATCGTCTTAAAATTGAAAAAAATTTTCTGTTCCCAGATCATCAGAATCAACTCGTACAACCCGTACACATCGTATGACCTTCAAAAAAAAATTCATATTTCATACCAGTATGTTAACTATTTTTATTTTGATTTACTGTACATTTAAGGAATTTTATCTCCTTTCTAAGTTTCTCCACAATAGAAAATATTCTGATATGTCCTAGAATTTATTTCATTCATGAAAGCAACCAGAAATATTCTAATTGTCAACCAAACTCCTTAACAGAACGGAGACTACACGTTATTTTCTGACAGATTTTTATCTAATCTTAAGCGTAAGTACGAAACTTTGGGCTAACTAAATGCTCCTAACTATCACGACTTTTATTGTTTTATGTCTTGAAACGTAAAATCCTGTACTCATGCCTCGAATTTGCTCCTAAGTTGTAATAAATTACCGAAAAAACTATTAGTTTCGTAACTATTCCAATTGCAGCTGAAAAGCAATTTCAGAAGTTCTAAGGAGTAAAGATGGCAGAAAATCTAATTTACAGATGGCTTAAGAACGTTTTAATGTATAAAAAATATAAATAAATTCATTTTGAAAATTCAGTGTACAGATTTAATTTATTTCTTTTTCGATTTCCCAAAATCCCCAACATCATTTTTTAAACAAAAAAAAAATATCTAGTAAACATCAATACTATCGAAGGAATGACAATTGGATTGTTTGATCCAACTTAAGCTCTAAATCTAAAATATGCAATTCGTTTTCTGAACTCGTCTTTCAATTCAAGAAAAAATGCGTTCCCAGACCATCAGAATCTACGTGAACAATTTATAGATCGTACGTTCTTCAACCACAATATCGGATTGTAGAAGATATATTTTCATACCAGTTTGGTGCGCTCTATTTTTTTCTTCTTTTTCTGTAGAATGTCATCTTGTGTTGTTCTTAAACTTTTATGTATAGACTGAATTCGATTTCGATTTTTCTTAAACAGCTAAATCAAATCGCTCGCTGTAACGAACTAGATTCCGAAGGACGTCTTTTAGAACATTTCTTTTTCGTTTTGAATAAAATAGAACCAAAATTGACATTTCTGATTTCGGCATTTGTTTCTGTTTTATCACGAGTAACCTATAATATATATATACATTAGTAGTTAAAGAAATTTGTCTTATTCTTTGCTTAAAAGAATGCAGCTATCTTTATTTTTAAAATTTAAAACTTTTTTTAAATTAAAAATCTGAAAGTAGCCTCTCAGTTTATATTGGCTAAATTATAAGGGAATTGTATTTAGGTAAATGTGGTTATAGAGTATACAAATTTTCAACCTATTTTCCGTTTAATTAAAAGCATTATTGTGTTAAAAGCCAATATTGCTTTTTTTTCTATGGTATTCCTATGACGCCTATGGTTTTTATAAATAAATTATTAACTGAAATTCAATTTTTCTCAAAATTTTATCATAAAACAGTCAATGATATTCGTATTTTTTCTCAAAAAGGTCATTCTCTTTTATAATTCATCACTCACCATTTAGTTTTATTCATAATTCTCTCATGCTGTATGATATTTTTTGTTCCAATTCTAACTCATTAAAATTGTAATAGTTTCTTGTTATTTTATTATTTGAATTAATTGTAATTGTGCTTTCTTGTTATTTTATCCTTTTTGTTCTTTTAAATTGGCCTGCCATTAGAAATAAAAAAATAATTCCAAATTTAAAAAAAGTGAAAGTTTAAAACGAAAAGAAAATTTTCTTTACAGACAGTTTGAAAATGTTTTGATGCAGTAAAACGAATATATTTATTTTAGAATTCTAGAATATAGATTTATTTTTTTCTCAAATTTTTAAAACACTCAACATCAGTTTTAAAAAGTATGTATCTAGTATACATCAATCTTCTAGAATGACATTGTATTGTGTGATACGAATTAAACTCTAAATCAAAGACACGCAATTTGTTTTCGAAAATCGTCTTAAAATTGAAAAAAATGTTCTGTTCCCAGATCATCAGAATCAACTCGTACAACCCGTACACATCGTATGACCTTCAAAAAAAAATTCATATTTCATACCAGTATGTTAACTATTTTTATTTTGATTTACTGTACATTTAAGGAATTTTATCTCCTTTCTAAGTTTCTCCACAATAGAAAATATTCTGATATGTCCTAGAATTTATTTCATTCATGAAAGCAACCAGAAATATTCTAATTGTCAACCAAACTCCTTAACAGAACGGAGACTACACGTTATTTTCTGACAGATTTTTATCTAATCTTAAGCGTAAGTACGAAACTTTGGGCTAACTAAATGTTCCTAACTATCACGACTTTTATTGTTTTNGTTACACTCAATTTGCGCTTTTGTTTTCATATTTCGTATTCTGGTATATATATATATATATATATATATATATTAATGATGTGTAATAATCGTAGTGGTAGTTACACCACAATAGTCCTCCACCAGAACTTTATCAGGGATAGAATTCGATGAACTGATACCACTAGTTGCTGTATTTGTGAAAGACCGGAAGAGCTGGATTAAGGTCCCCGGGGTTCTGAACTTTAGTAATGAGAGGTGTATTAAGATCATGGCTGTGTGTGTGGTCATTCTTGTGTTGCTATTAGCAGTCGAGACAGCAGGATCCCATTGCGTATTAATGAAACTGAGTAGAAACGGCTCTTGAAAGACGATGACGCAGTCACAATTAGCAAGTCAACTGTTCAATGTGGACCATCCATCGAAATAGGCGTGATCATATCACGTCCGCAGGTCACCAAGGTGTAACGAAAGATCATTAGACAATGCCAACCATCATCTATCAGAAGGTACCTCGAGATTGAATCCAGTTAGCATGTCTTATATACCAGTGAATTGATGTTTGATAATCATAGTGGTAGTTATGCCACACATATGATGCCGTTATAAGCATATTACGTATTTCTTAACTTCTAAATATCCTTAATTTCATAAATTTAATTATTCCTAATCCCTTTTTAAATAAACAAATCAGTTAATAATTTTAATTCGCCGGCCAGGTTGCCGAATGCTTAGAGTGCCTGACAGCGAAACCAATGGCTGCGGATTCGAATCCACACAGCGAAACATCCATCTGGCATGGATGTTTTTCTGTGTGCTGTCCTCTCTTGTATGATGTGTGAATGTGGCCCACCCTATGAATGGGTATCTGTGACAGCGTGAAGGTGAGTAATGTTGCTCTCTTCTGTGACCTTGTTTCACAAGTGCCAACCGGGTGCAACATAAATAGCAACAATTCCGGCATCTTCTAAGGCAAAGAACGAAAGTTCAGTGTCTGTCGTTGTAAAAAAAAGTAATAATAATTTCAACTCAATTTTGTATAGAGCGAACGCAAATTTTTCTATTCTCAATAGATATAATGACTAACTTCTTATTTCAATTCAAATTTATAACTAATTATTATTTAATGTTGCGACAACTGACTATCCACATCTATTTTTAACCTTCCTTTCTTCAATCACATTAAATATTAGAATATACGTTATTGGGTTTACTTTCCTTCCCAAGGAACATTTTGGACTCAAATCTTCAGCCAAATTACTTAAATATTAAAATGAGATATCATGAAGTTGGCTGAATTGACTTTACTTTTGGCAGGGTCTTTTTACGATAAAGCGAGCGCCTATAATGGATCATTATTGCACTCCAAAAGCGCGTTGATTGAATACCACTTTTTATTTTACTTTCAATTAGACATGTCATGGGGGATTTTTCTCCCATGGCTTGTACTTATTCATATTATGTAAAATTTATGATTTTATTTGAAATGATACTTGGATAACAAGATCATTTTTAGTTTGCACATCGAAGTCTGCAACGAAGCAAAAATCTTAGTTTTAAGTAACATCCTTTTTTCATCACCTGCAAATTATTTTGCTTCCGCCATATATTTTCTGAATTTTTATATGTGAAGCATTATTATTTTCCATTAATTTTGTTTTTTTTTCCATAACCAACAAAAATCCATCTTTGACAATTACGACTATATCGTCAATTACGACTATATCGTCAATTACGACTATAACGTCAATCACGACGTACGTCTACAACGACTGTTGCACACATTTTTCAATTCAGATACAAATTTACTTGGATCAGTTTTTTAATAACTGAAAGTTAAACAATTACTAAAATTTAGCTTTAATAAATAAATTATGTTTACTTATTTAATTTAATTTGTTTCTTTTAAACATGAAACCAGTTATTTGGCATCACAATGTGGAGATTTGTAGTTTGAGGCCGAAATACTTGTATCTATTGGTAACAGTGATGTGGTACTACAGGTATAGTAGTCTGACGTGACAAACCAGTAATTTGATATTACACTGTGAAAACTTGTGATAGTGACAAACTACTTACATCTGCCGATAACATATAGTAGTTTGATGAAGTCGGTGCTTTTATACCTATAGGTACTAGCATCTGAGTGAGGAGGTTACCAAAACTTACTGTTAATGAGACACTAGATCACTATAAACACTATGTGGCTAAGAAAGGAAGGTATTGTCCTCAATCCTGACTGTTGACAAGCTTATTATCTGTATATACTTGTAAGGCTTTAATTTATTTACTACCTGATTAAAGTTACCTTCATTAGAAGACGTTGATAAATTTATAGACAGAAATAATGATGATTGATAACTACCTTGACTTACTGGAGGCTGAAAGTCAATATTTTTTTGTGCTTCAAAACAACCATAGTTCAAAACTAAAATTTATATTCTATATTATATATTTTGTTATAAAATAAGATAAAAGATGAGTAAAAGAAATTTCAAAGACAGAAAGAACACTGATCTTCGAATCAGAAATGGAAGCAGTTCTAGTTAATTTCCTGATTTTTCACTGAGCCAAAAGGTCAGAACTTTCAACCTGATAATTTGCAGAAACTTTGATAAAGTGCTAAATTGAATTGTGTTTTCAAACTATAGTATCACGAAGTCAATATTTTAGTTCATTTTATCATCATTAGTTCATTATATTTTAGTTCATTAACCAAACCGTTTTTGGGCTTACGGCTATCAATGTTTAACTACGTAGACCCGCAGTTTTGAATTAAACACAGAAAACAAAGGAACTCATGTATCAAGCATCGGGATAACGGTCCTTCCACTGTCAGCCTGACAGAAATGGGACTCTAACCCGTGATTCGTCTATCACTGAGGATATTTTACATCAGCATTGTAATTTGAATCAACCTAACCATCACTCTGATTAAAACCTGGATCACCCAATTGGGATTTTTGAGGCGAGAGCTCTCCCTACCTCCTAAGACATCGTGATTTTTGAAGTCGATATTAAATTAGTTCTCATGATAATAATTCAACCAGGGAACATTTTAAGGCTACAGCTTACTTGGACGATATTATAATATTTTAACAAATTTTCAACAAGGAACGAGATTAAAAATCAGCATTTCTACAAATACACTCTATAACAAAAAAATCGACGCACCAAGAAGCAATCATCCGATTGCTTTAAAATCTCGTAAGCATGAATGTTTTGAACAGATATGGCTGGAATGATGCCGACTGGGGACGTATAGTCTTTAGCGACGAATCCCGCTTCCAACTGTGTCCTGACGATCATCGAAGACGTGTTTGGAGACGCACGGGGCAGAGGGGGGATCCTGCCTTCACTATTGCACGCCGCACCGGCCCTCAACAAGACATTATGGTCTGGGGTGCCATTTCCTATGACAACCAGACCCCTTTGGTCGTCATTAGAGGTACACTTACTGCACAGCGGTACGTCGACGACATCTTAAGACCTGTTTTGCTACCGTTCCTTTTGCAGCTCCCTGGGCTGGTTTTTCAGCAGGACAATGCCAGATCACATACGGCACGTGTAGCTATGAACTGGCTGCAAGCTTGTCAAACTCTTCCTTGGCCTGCCAGATCACCAGATCTCTCTCCCATCGAGCATGTCTGGGATATGATGGGAAGGCGATTGCATCTGGCACGGAATGTTGATGACCTCGTTCGACAATTGGATCGAATTTGGCAGGAAATACCGCAAGAGACCATCCGGGAGCTTTATCGGTCTATGCCGCGCCGTGTGGCAGCTTGTATCCAGGCTAGAGGTGGGTCAACACCTTATTGAACTTGTTACTGTAACTCTGCAATAAATTATACAATTGTTCTGAAATTTTAATCATTTACTATTCTGTACATTGTCTTCCTATCCACCAATTTTCGTTTCAATAGGACAACTTCTTCTTGGTGCGTCGATTCCTTTGTTATGGAGTGTATAATTTTTAAAATCGTACTTATGATATAGCATAAAATAATAATGTGAGGCATTAAAAAATGCTGGGCTTATAGCAGAACATAACTTGACATAATATACATTTCTTGACATTTTATAACTTGACATAAAATAACATTTGGGATTTAATTTTTCTTTTTTTGCTCCCCACAAATTCAGAAAAGTAAAGCAAGTGTTTTAAAGTAATTAATAATTTTTACAGAATATTTTTTACTCTTCTCTATTGAGATATTTTCAAGATGAAATGTTTATTACTCAACTTCAAGTGCTTAAAATACATTAAAAAAACGTCCCTCTCACTTGTTTTGCAAACTTATTAGAAATGAAAAATTCAATAGAGTTCACAAATTAGCATGAATTTTAAACAAGATATTTTTTAATAAAAATAATTTGTCATAATTATTTTAAAGAGCAGTGAAAACCTGTACTGAATTTATATATACATCCGTACAAATGTTTACGTGTTTCATTTTTTAAATTTTTATGGAGCACTCATATAAAAAAGACTTTTTGCACAAAATTGATAAAAACAGTTTTTTTCTCTCTAAAGCTTACAGCGAGCTTCATACTAAAACTGATCCTAACAATGATACGAAAAACAATTTAAAGCAAAGAATAAAATTTTTTATCAAGAGTTCAATTTACACCCTAGCGTTCGCAAAGTCTCAGAAAACACTTGAAAGCTCCACCGAGTAATTACGTATCGTTAAGTATGTTTTCCCTCAATACGTGGTTTCCCGTGCTTTTCTATAATACAAAAGCCTTACGAGGAAAAAAAAAAGGAAATTAATAACGACTGGAAGCTTTTTACAATTTTTCACCGCTATTTAAGTGTCAGGGTAATTGGCACTTATAGCAATTGAAGAAGTTGGTAAGGAAAAAAAATTGTCATCGATGATTGTGAGAGAAAATAATGAAACTTAACACTGCTTCGAAATTTAAAAATATGAAGTGGTTTTCATATTATCGGTGAAATATAATTACGCATGTTTTGTCTTCGGGGTGTTTTGGATAGTAATTTATTAACCAAAATAGAATACATTGTGATGTTCGGAATAATGTATTATTTTTCAATTTCGTAAAGAAAAAGGTTTGTTAAAATTTTTTTGTTATTTTGCTTTTTCATTTTTAATTAGAAATAATATGCTTGTTAATTACAATTGCATGCTAAGTGTTTATAAAATGTAACAAAAAAGAAGCAAAATGATGTTACAATATATGATTAGAAAGATGTTTGTTTCGAACAAGTAAAATAAGGTTTTTTTGAACAGAATATTTGAAATTAAAATAACTAAAAAAATTTTTAAATTTTATTTTTTACTTTTTTTAATGGGACTTCGGTTCTAAAATAAACAAAAGAGTGGTGAAAATGAAGAATTATTTTAATAAACGTGCAGTGCAAGATAGATTTAAAAAACACGGACGATAATTTTTAGAAGTGTTCTGGAGAAGACTGAATTTGAGAAGAGTTGAGAACTCGTTACGGGAAAAGATCTGACAGAGTTTTTATCGGGAAATTTTAACTACAAGTAGATATTACTAAGAAAGTAAAGGAATTATAATTAATATCATCACCTTAAGAATTTCCCGCTTAAGAATTCTTATTAAGTTTTGACGTCATCATGTAGAAAATCGTCTGAACGGATGGAATCGTTAGTGCCTTGTTTTAGCTAGAAATGATGTAAAGCTTTCTGATATTTAAAGAAATGTCATTTTTTATATTAACGGAATCTTTAGTTTAATGTTCGGTGCATTTTTTATTTTGTAAGAGGAAGCGAATGATGATAATCGACAATTCTAAACAAACGCAATATTTTAAAATAATTTTACAAAATTTTGGGTATTCAGTAATGTTATCATGTATATTCCTGGGCCACTCGTGGTATTGAAAGCGCAAACTGGATTGAACAAATTCTTTCAAAGAAACCGTTAATTTATTTAGTTGTCAACCACCCACAAAAATCAGAAGGGCAAAAAAATTGTAATGATGAAACAAATAACATATTACACAGTCGAAAATGCAACCATTTTCCCGATTAACTCTACCGAGGAAAGATGAAGTTATACTGAAATTTTGCGTATTGATCACGTACGTGCTACTCATAAGCATTTCATACTAGGCAAATCTGCACGTGATCGATCTTACTGGAATTAGAACTATTAACTACTAATCTCATACTAACTCAGTGCCATTAATTTAAGTGTTGAAAACAGCGTTACTTTGGCTGCAAATATCATTCCTTACCCGTATTAATTGGTGATAAAGACCAAATTAATCTTTTCTTTTATCTTTGTGGTTTTGGACTCGATACTTCAATCTAGTTTTTAGAACAAATTAATTGATAATTTAAACCAAGCAATCTAGTTTTTTCGACTAAGATCATGGTGTGGTATGTCATTTTTGGCTTTTGCGCCGAAAACTACCAACTAACATAAAGTACTACGATCAGAACAGAAAAAAGTGATCATCTACGATCAGAACGAACAACGAACCTCAGAGCTTTGATTGCTCAAGTTGTAATAAACTATTAAGTGTAACGCGTTTTAACTTAGTGCCAGAAGTTTACATTTCGAAGGCAACGTTATTTTGGCTGAAAAAATTCCTCGTTACCTACTTATGTAAATTGGTGGCGAGCCTTCTTTAATCTTAACAGCATTGAATTTTATATCTCTCAATTTAGCTCATAAAATAAAAAATACCACATATTTATACCGAGGAATCTTTTTTTAGACCAAATTCATGGTGCAATATAACCATTTACGGTTTTCGCTACGAAAATTGATAACTAAAAAACTGTAGGTACCAACTTTACTATACACGGTTCTTATCAAGTTTATCTAGTTAAGTTTGAAATTATGCGCACTACTTTAATTAAAACCCTTTTGTTAGACACAGCACGTACTTTTTTCGGACTTTAAGTCCTTAAATACTACATCCTATACATTTTTTGATATGCTGATTCGATAATTCATCAATTTTCAAATTCATTGATTCATTCATACTACATCAATTAGATGATCTATTATTTTTCGATTAATTGATTTGATTATTTATTGATTCATCGAGTTATTGATTCAATAATTGATCAATTGCCATTTTGATTCATATTCATATTTAATTCGCTAGTTTGCTCATTCAGAGTGCCGTTAAATAATTGATTCTCTTATTAATATACTCACAAGCTTGTTGGAACGCATTTTTACTAAGAGTTACACTAAACAATTTAAATAAATTTTCAAACGGTTTTTACCTAATGTCCCTACTTAAAACACGATACTCATAGATCCTAAGTATTTTTACAAGTAAGATGCGTAAAAAGGAATCGTACTAATACTATTATTTCATAATATAATATAATATAATATAATATAATATAATATAATATAATATAATATAAATTCTCGATACCTGCTAATTAATGAAATCCAAGGACTAGATAATTAAAGTCACTTAGAACTTAACTACTCCGTTCCAATAACATGAATTGAAGATCCAGGTTGTTGATTAATTACGCTAACACATAATGTAGAAACTCCATCGCACCTTTATCCAGTGTTTTCTGTTATTTCAAATTTCCGTGAATTGTTACCAAGAAAGGATAGATAAATACGGAATACTAGATAAATGCGTAGAAATCCACGCTGATTAAATCAATTGTGCTAATTTAAAGTACCAAATAAAAACTATTTAAGGCGTTTAATTTTTTTATTAATAATTTGGTTTTAATTTTATTTATAATTTGACTTTTACGTTTAAGTGTTAATGTGTAGTGTGCTGAATAAAAATATGTACCACTCTGAATAACTTTCAATTTAATGATCGGATATTCACGTTTAGGACTTTCACCGCATTAAAATACTTTTTTTCGACTTTCATTCAATACTACGAAATCAGATGCAAAACGCACTTTCTCAGTATTAAAATACTTTTTTTTCGACTTTCATTCAATACTACGAAATCGGATGCAAAACGCACTTTCTCAGTATTAAGATACTTTTTTTCGACTTTCATTCAATACTACGAAATCAGATGCAAAACGCACTTTCTCAGTATTAAGATACTTTTTTTTCGACTTTCATTCAATACTTCCATTCTTCTTGACCCTCAAAACATGGGGGTGTATTGTAGCAATTTAGAAAATATGGTCCCAATAGTTTGGTCAAAACAACGGCTAAAAGTTCTGACCCCTTAATGTTAGTTTTCACTTTTTACGTGTTTCGCTAAATCTCGAAAACCTTTTAAGCGAATTGAAAAGTGTTTGCACACAATTGTAAAATTCATTTATTCAAAGATAATTCCATATAAAAAATAATATTTAATGTATATTTTGTTGAATAGTTAAAAATTATGAATTGCGAAGTTAAAAAAAAATTACATAATTTTAAAAAATTCAATTTTATCTGGCAAAATACAATATTTGAGCGAAATCAGTCCAAAAGTTCCTGAGAAGTCAAATTTTAAAAAAGTCGTCTATC
This sequence comes from Parasteatoda tepidariorum, assembly GCF_043381705.1. NCBI lineage: Eukaryota > Metazoa > Arthropoda > Arachnida > Araneae > Theridiidae > Parasteatoda > Parasteatoda tepidariorum. The sequence goes on along the minus strand of NC_092206.1, from coordinate 58,920,226 downwards.
TTAAAATCAAACTACTTTGCTCACTGTACAATTTTTTCGTGTAATTTAAAACAAAAGTTTATAAAGTCATGAGCATTTAAGAACTAAAATTTTTATTTTGAATTAAAACGTCTGATTGCCACGTGAAGGAGATTGTTGTTTTAAAAGATTCCTTATCCTTTAAATGACAGTTTTGATATGAATACATTTTTTATTCTTTTATTTTCCTTAAGAGGCATGGTTAAATTAATTTTCAAATTCTTTCATGTCACATCTCACAAACTAGTATTATAAAATAATCTTTTTTATCAATAAAACTGTTTTTATTTGCTACATTTTAATAAAAAAGGGGGAAAATACTCATAATAAAAAAAGATACATCAAGGGAGAACAACATAATTGAAATAAATTTACTTTATAGTGCAGCAAAGTTATGTTTACTTACACCATGAAACCTATACCTAAGTACAATTTTTTAACCATACATATTAGTTATGAATTGAGCGAGTAACTTTATATTTTACTTATTAAAACATCGTGAAAACAAAACGTGATAGATTAAAAATCGAAATCTTGCAGTTTTGAGTAGTTACATTTTGTATGGTCACTTATTGCAATTTAAAAAGAGAAAGAAATACAAGCTTTCAGAAAATGAATACAAGTTTTAATCAAATTCTATTTTTTTTCCTAAAATGTGAAGCAACTTTTTAGTTTGATTTTAATATGATAAAACCTTTTTTTATTATTCACTGTTTCTATCAAATTGCTCTAAAGATGTAGACAATTACAAGTTGCGTAAAATTTACTTAAACTGTTTTCTGACAATTGTACTGATTGATGAGAAAAAATATATACTTTACCTTCACACTGACAGAAAAGAATATTTAGACATAAGGAAATGGGAAAATAAAAATAAAATAATTTGGAATTAATCAAATATTATTATTATAAGATGTGTATATTATATCATAACATCTTATATATACATATTACATATTATATAATCTATAATATAATATTTGCTACATATTATATGTTATATAATATATTATAACATGTTATAGTTCATAGGGTGTTCAAAACCGACAAATCTAGAAAGTGATAAAAGGCATCAAAGGGAAGAAACCTTAACCAAAGAGCATTGAGTCGCAAACTACTCTGAGAGGAAGAAAATCGCGAAAACCTCATGCAGACTCTGAGTCTAGATAAGATGGGAGGTGGGGGGTCAGTTGAGGTTTGTTCGATCTAAATTATATGCTCTACATACATGATGGTGCTCTAGCACATTATTCAGTCCATACGTAATAACTTTATTGTAGCGCATTCAAGAAAGTGATTTAAACAAGTGGTATACTTTACATGGCCTACACATTCGCCGGATCTCAATACGTATTGCTTTTAAACTACTTTATGTGAGGTCTGTAGGCATGCCAGAAGACCTGATGGCCGGATCGTTGCCACCTCAGCAGATATCAAAAGTACTCCTGATATCGTCGAGGTGGCTTGGTAGTCGTTTTAATGTCTATGAAGATTGTAGGTATTGACGTCAACTGGAGCTACCTGTAACAACTCTCGTAATCAAATAAATCATTTTGTATTTAGAAAGCTTGTATTACTTTTTGTGGTTGTTTTCTGCGTGATATTGAGATAAATCTACATGGATTTTCGTGATTTCACCTTGGTTTGTGATCCCTCTTGTTCTTGGAAGGTTTTACCCCTATGTTTTCTGTTGTTGTTGTTTCTAATGCCACTTGGTATACCAGCAAGTCTGATTGATGAAACCAAGTGAACTTAAGGCAATGTGTGGGTTTCTTTTTTTTTAAAGTGGCGAAATCTATGATAAAGAATACGTCTTCAGCCACACACGCACACGTTATAGCCCATTTTAAAGGGTGTTTCTACTCATACACCCATTCATTCTCCCACAGATTATAATTTTGACCTGAACCAGAAAACGATCAATCTCCAATTCAATACCCCCAGAGGCATCCTATATACTCCATAGTTTGTCAGTTAAAATTTATAACTCCCTCCATAAAAAAACCTAATTTGTATAAAAACGGAAACAATAACTAAATTCCAGACGAATGTAACAATCTTGTTTTGATGTATGTAAAAAAAGTATTATATTACTTTTTAATAAACATTTTACAGATTGTAAGATATTTATTAAAAATTACTTGCTATTTCAGTTTGATAAAAAATTAACAGCCTCCATCTTCTGCGTTTTTCATTTTCTAGTATCTATGACTCTTTCAGAATGATCTTTAAAGCATTACCATTGGCATACTTTCCTGTTAAAATATTCAATAAGTCTTTTCAGCGTAAAAGAGAAATAAAATTTTACAAACCTAGCACATTGAGCTAAGAGGTTAAAAACGAGCAGTTTTATTACAATACCTAAAACTGAACAAACCTAACAAAATCGATACACGCACACACCAGAAATGAATGTCCCCTGGAGCAAGTTTGAGAATTATTAACTTTCACAAAATTAAATTTCAAAACAAATATTGAGTTATGAATTGTTTTGTGGGTATTACTAAATTGATAACAAAAGATATTTTTTTCCCTCTCGGTAACTAGAACAAAAACAAAATTTTATTTTCATAGACCAAACATGTATGATCTATAGGGGAGCGTGTAAGACCTTAGAAGTTAAAACAACTTCTACAATTCCCAAAACAGCGCATTTTGAAATGTGGTATAAGACAGTGGAGGGGCGCCTTATGTAAATATTGAACTTTAGAGCGCTGAACACGTTTTTTCAAAGTCAATACTGATATCACTTTGGTATACGTGAGCTGAATAGGTAGTTCAGGCGCTGAAGAATTCTAAGTTTTATTTTATATATGTTTACTGTTTTTCTTACCATCTCTCTATCTTGAAAAGTAAACATACAATATATTGATATTATTTGTTTAGTTTTTCCAGTGGTATCTTTTGTATCCTCTATAGGCTGTTGGCGTTAGGTATTGAATCCATGCTGGCTTAGTGTGGTGTCTTAAGGTTTATTGAAATTGACTAAAGGATGAAAGGAAGGTTCGTAAAAACAAAAATATAACTCTTTTAATCATCCCCATTTGAAAAGTTTTTAAAAAAATGCAGCTTTTTGAGTTTTTGTCACGATTTTCTTCGTTTTAAAGTACGTAAGCTGATAAGAATTTTTTTTAAAAACTAAACTTGTACTACAAAAATTTATTTAAGCATAAAATATAGGAATAAAGATAGGAATTAATTAAGCTATTGAAAAATAAGCAAAGTTTATCAATGAAAAACTTTTAAAAGAAGTTTAAATATTGTCGTTGTTCAAATATTGTTTATTAAACAATATATTTATTGCTTTTTATTTTATTTGACTCGACTAAATTGCTTCAGAATTTTTGTCTGCTGGCATTTCTAGTTTCACAAGGTACTAATTCACACATTATCTGTGTGAATTAGTACCTTAATATAAAAATTATAATTGCTTCAAAATATGTTTTCGTAAGATTGCTTTGATTAATTTTTAAATAGATTATATTTATTAGGTTTATAAAATACGTATGTCTTGATTTAAAAACTGCCGAATTTCAACCAATCTTTAAATGAAGAGCTCAATATCCCTGATCCAGTCTTTAGTGGTATTTCAAAGAAAACTTAATATTTCTGATTTCGGGCCGAGAAGGTAATTTCACAATAAAAGAAATTTCTCCAAAATTCGGAGAGTGGGTCGTTAATCTATATGGCTAGCTCCCATCTTTGATTAAAATCTCCTGTGTCATTATTGTAACAAATTTCAGAAAAATTAGTAGAGCTGGATATTAATTAATATAGATATTATATAAATCATCCTAACTCAATTCGGGATTGTTCAACCTTTCCCATGGTGTTCAACCTATTCCATGGTTACAGCATCAGGCTATGAACACAAAAGTTCAAGGTTTGATCACAGGTTGGCCAAATATAATCTTTTTTGCATTCTCTCAACATTGGTGAACACAGACTAGTAACTCGAGCACTACACTAATTAGCATCGAGCCATTGTAGCTCAGGGAACAGTGAACTCGCTTCCCAATGAGGTGAACCGGGTCAGAATCCCACCGATGGCTGGTCGATAAGAATTCCGCACCCGACTCACACCGACCCTAGTGCTGATGTAATATCCTCTGTTTTAGACGGATCATAGGTAAGAGTCTCTTTCGTTAGGCTTACGTTGGGAGGTTTTCGTGGTTTCTCCCTCCATGTAACGTAAATACGATTTAGTTCCATCATAATGTCCTCCACAAAGGTAAATTTCCCCCATTACTTGATACAAGAGTTCCCTAGCATTCTTCATTGTGTTCAAAATTACAAGGCTACGAAGTTGAACATTAGTAGCCATAAACTGAAAATTTGGTTCAGCTGTTCAACAACGGTTATAAAATTAAACTAATTAGCATCGTTTCTCGGTTCAACTTGTTGAGTTCATTTGAGTCTCAAACAACGTTACGGATTAAACTGAAGAAAGATGAAGATATCTTTATAGAACTGAAGATAACTTTTACGAGCATAACATTAATCTACAGTCAGTAGCCATCTATTTCAGTAGAAAAGATTTGTATTTTTATGATCATAATAGCCTTATGGTTATAAATCTGTGGTGAAATATTTTAGAGTTTAAGTCTTTAAATAAAGGATATTTTAAAGGCACTTGGTAAAAGCTTTTAATTTTTTCATTCTAGCAAACCATCTCCCACAATGGACTACGATGAGGTTTCGAGTTGAGGAAACATTTTCGTCATGTTCTTGAGTTGCCACGTTTCGTCATAAATCATGTGATTTCGTGTCCAAATTATTCTCAAAATTAAAGAAATGTAGTTCAAGGATTGCTGAGGGAGAATTTTATTTCTGAGAGGGTGGGAAGAAGAACAAACAAATGATAGTGAACAGTAAACAATTAAAAGTGAACAATAAACGATTTAAAATTTGAAAAGGAGCTATAAACAGTAAAAAAGGTCAAAGGGCAATTTCAATTATAATCTGACCATTGAAAATTCATTATTGTTCTTGTTTTCTAATATAATTTGGTAATCTCTCAGCTACCTTGGGAGCTTTCTAGTCCTTGACAGGTAAAAAGAGTGCTAAAATTCATAGTATCTGCTTGGTAGATTACAAGATCAACTATAAAATTCCTAGGGATAAAATACTTTTCCTCTGAAAGTTTAGATCAGAACTAAGATGATGCTAAAAACTCAAATTGCATTTAAAACAAACGCTTATCTCATAAAGAGTACTTTATGTTATTTTAGAATTATTGTATTTTAAACTTAAGCTGGCGCACAAGTGAGAATGTCCTCTAACTGAAAAGCTACTACATCGGATTTTAAAGCATTTGGAGCTTACACTAATGCTTTCTGCTTTCACTAAATCCATATTTAATTAAATATCGCGACCAGCTTTACCCAGAAAGTCGGCCCGTTGGAAATGAATGCAATATTGGATAGCTTATTCAGCTGTCACAACTGAAGTAGTTCATTAGAATTCAGTTTTCATATTGAAGATAGCATCTGCTATAAACACTCAGTCTTCGTAGTTTCTATTCAGCTGCTCCAAACATTTTTGAATGGATTGTCGTAAAATACTGTAAAAATAATACACAGTAGTGGTATGATATTGCATAAAATAATAATACACTGTTGTATAATATTAACACAATCGACCTTCTTTGTTGTTTTCAACTGCTCTAGAAAGTGAATGTATAATGAAGAAATCTTTGATATATGATGCACTGTTTTAAATTTTAAAATTGGGAGTAGCCATAATATAGTGAAAATATTATACTGTTAGAATTTTCATTCTACCGGCAACAATCTATTCATGGTATTAATCGTAAAGTTAACGGTAAAGAACATTTTTACCTTTATGGTTTCGAAACTGTTTACAACTAGTATGGTTAAGCCATGAATAAAAATCTACTCCGTTTATAACCATTTAAAACTAGGATGGTTTCAAAATTCCAAAAAGAAATTTAGCTTGACATTGGAGCTAGATATTTCGTTAGGTAATGGGCATTGGACTTGAGTTGTTGTTGAGTTGTATTTAATCAAATCAGCCGCGAAATATAATTTATCTGATTGTTAAACCTATTATAAGAGATGGAAAATACTAAACTTTTTTTGTGCTAAGTAATTTTATAGTGTTGCCTTCTGTGCATAAATGAAAATATAGTATTCAAATAGCACAGGGTCACAAATTGAAGAGTGCAGAGCATTGGAAGCTCTTCATGTGTTGAAGAAATGGAGGAAATTTTGGTGTGTACCCTGGGACTCGAACCCCCGTTCTGTCGGTCCTGAGACTGACAGATTAGCCGTCTCGGCCATAATATGTACACAGCTGCAAGGAACTTTACACATTTTAACACATATTGTTAACATATTTTACACATTCCATCAATACCAAAGTCCTTCATTATAAATTATCGTATGTTTTGGTGTTTCCATGGAACCAGAAACACGATTCACTTTACAAATTCTGGTATTTTTGACTATACTTTTTTTTTTAATCTATGAAAACTGATTCCTTATTAAACCATATTATCGGTACCTTGAACCGTAAGAATCCGTAAACTTGAATAAGGTTAATTTAAAAAATGATATCAATTTGAAGTTGAACCATAATATATATTTCAAACAAGTTTTAAAAGAAGGATTAATTTGGCATCAGGCATCAAACTGTAAACGTGGTGTTACATGAAGAAAATTATGTTAATTTGAAGTTGAACCACAATCAAGTTTTTAAAAAAGAATTAATTTAGTATCAGACCTCTAGCTGTGAACGTGGTGTCGCATATAAAAGTTAGTACCGAAGAGAAGAATAAATTTTTAAATCAACACAATTGAGCATGCTACCGCAGCATGTTGTTTTTTTTATCTATCAAATAATTTTAGTCAAAAGTATACAAAAGCAAAACCGAGAAGCTAATTGATCAACGGTTCACATCTCTATTATGTCTCTTAACAGATGGTAGCATGCCTTAGAGTATACTTTGCAATTTCCTCTCACAAAACAGCTCTACAATTTATTTCTCAACGCATCAAGAAATACAAAAGTTATTGTCCCCTTATTTCCATTACTTTTCTCGCATCCATTCAATCTTCTTCACCGTTTTTGCCCATTTCTACCAAATGTTTTAAATTGCGCACCATTATACATACTTAAAAGTCAAAACACGTTTACAAACCATCTATTCCGCATAATGCTTTTCTTGAAGAATTTGTCTCCCTTTTTTCTTAGTGGGGAAATGGTTTGACCAAGCACCCTTTTTATATGGACCCCCCGAATCTTAAGATCGATTTTTTTCCGATTTATTTTATTTTTTTGTTACTCTAGGGTGCTTTTTACTCGGCAGTGGAGGCATTCTGTTTCATCCATTATGAATATTTTTTTTTCCTTCCCAAGATGCTTTATTTTTCACATATTTCATCAATTTTACTTTCAATTGTTATTTGATTGGATAATCTTTTTAGGTTCGGCTTTCATGACGAAGGAAAGTTCAAACGTAAACATAAATAAATGTGTAAAACCAAACGAAGGTAGTAAAAAGTATAAAAGTTCCGATTGTTGTTTGTTTGGAAAACCTTTTTAGGATCAGCTTTCATAACAAAAAGGTGTTTTAAATAAGCAAAATAAATTCGAAATTTTTTAAAAAAAAAGTCTATATTTCTGGTTTTTTAGCGTTCTTACTATGTTTTTTTCTTATTTTTTTATTTTTTTTTCCTAAGAATTGTATATTTTTACGTGGTCCTTCGCCTTCTGTTAGTTTTCCATAAAATTCACGATTGCTTCACACTCATTCTTCATTCTTGACAATCAATAGGTTTTAATTTGAAAATTAGTCAATCGAAAAGATCAAAAAATACTCTAATCAAGCATTAGTGATCAAAAAATTTCATTGTATTAACATATTAGGTCATAGATTTAGCCTTCGATTCAGAAAGAAAAAATTGAATTTAATAGCTTTGTTTCTCTTTGCCATTGAAAGTTAATATATAAGCTTTTTTTGTAAATGTCTTATTTATTATTATTTTTTTTTCTTTTATAAAAGCTTGTTAAATATTTTTCGCCAAAGACATCATTTAACAGTAGTGCAAGAAGTTAATTCGTAATAATTCCTGAAAATAATTTTATGTATATTATTTTTATGACATATCGCTCATGGGTTACAACAGCAGCAAAACTCAAAAAATCATGCTTTCAGTTAAGTGGGTTTAAAGTTTTCATTGCTAAGGAAAATGCATAAGAAATGCTTTAGTTTGCTTGATGAAGATTATCTTCAAGTTGAATTATGAGTTGTGCTAGTATTGCTGCTGAAAGAATGTGTATTTTCATATGTACACCTGTTCTTAGTCCAAAACGCGTGTTTTTTGAGTTGTGCCCCTATTGCAGCCCATGAGCGATATGTTGACTGAATACAGCCTTGCATAAAATTTATCACAAAAATAGCTGTAACTCAAGTACCGTTTAATAACTGTAAAATGGTAATTAAGTTGTTTTTTTTTATCATAAAATGTTACATAATTTGAAGGTTGTGATATACGTGCTCGTAAAATCTGTTTCGCCGAAAGTCTTGTGGTCGGTGTAGCTGAGCAGTACCATAGGTACAGGGACCTGGAGAAAACTTCCTCTCTCTTCAGATGTATGTTTAAATTGAGGAAGTAGATTCACGAATGAGTGGTGCTGCCATCTATCCGTGGGGTTTTGAGATAAGACGTACTTTCATCCTTGCAGTAATATCTTGTTAAACGAAAGGAGCACCCTGCTGACTTAATTCAAAATAGGCCAATGGCTGTCAAGATTGGCTTGTTCAAGTGTTAGTAGAAACAAGAAGTTCTACAATCCTAATATGTGATTAATTTATAACATAATAAACGAACCACAATTTTAAATTTTAGCCTTGAAAGGTAATCAAATATAAAAATGGAAAAAGAGCAGAAAATAACGTTAAGAAGGCAGGATGGATTCATATTACTTGTAAACACCATTTAATAGATGTTAAATAAATAATTTACAGTCAAATACTGCTATCAACTTTTTTAATTTTATGCTACTATAACTACCAAAGAGAGCTATATATTCTTTGTATATTATTGACTATAATTCTTTCTGTCTATTGAGGAGGAATGGTAAAATACTTATTTTTATTTACGGTTTACAGAGAAACGATTACACGTTTTAACAATTCGAATTTTTTAAACAATATTCCATCTCAAAAATAGCTGTTGTATCTTTACATTTATTCATGCTTGCATATCTAGATAGATATATAAAAGCAATTTTATGCGTACATATAAAATTGCCTTCAGTAATCGAATTGCTTCGGGTAAGAGCTTTGACATCGCTAAATCTACATGTGAATATATTTTTGAACCAAGAAGAAAGAAAGAACAAAATATAATTCATGTCTTTCTTGCAGACGAGGAGTGTGAGGACAACATACGTTGACAAATTTTATACCGAGATATCTCCAGAGATTCCATTCGAAGAACATAGGCACTGTCACGAACGAATTAGAGCGCAACTGAAGATGAAAGAGTTGTCAAGACATCCTTTTGATGTTATCAAAGGAAGTAGAAAAACTCATATGGTGGATAAAAACGTTCCAAACATTTCTAAAAGAATATAAATTCTCAGTTTCTGGATAGAGTTTGTTTATAACAAACGCCAATTACTTGTAAATTTTATGTTTGTTAATGTTAACTCGATGTATTTATTAATTTATTTTTTTAGCTTATTTTTCATCCTTTAATAAGAAAATCTGCTCATTACCAGGTATTTATTAAAAGAAACCTATATATATCTGCATGGTGTATGTAGTGTAGTATGTATATCTAATCTGGTATATATAATATCTGGCAAGCTTAAATATCTGGTGATGAGCGCAACTGAAGATGTGAGTTCTCAGGGCTCTTTTTGATGTTACCAAAAAAAGTAGAAAATTCACATAGTTTGTAAAAATATTCCAAATATTCCTAAATAGCCAGGCCAAGATAGCCTGGTTGGTAAGGCACTGAGTCCATGTCCAAGAGTTCGTGGGTTCGATCCCCACCGGCCAAAGTCTCCCCGTGTAGTTAATGGTGACTGATGCAAGTTAAATCTGTCGAGTCGCAAAGTCCTCCATGCTTCCATAACAAATCAATACCTCTCGGGTTAGTGATCAAGGCGTTTCCTTGTCTTCTGGATTGGTTCAAAATTACAAGGCTACGGAGTTGAAGATTAGTAGTAAACCCAATTTTGGGTCGGCTGTTCAACGACGGATAAAATAAAATAAAACATTCCTTAAAGAATTGAGTTTCTGGATGCAGCTTGTTTATAACAAACTCAACTTGCTTGTAAATTTTATGCTTGTTAATGTTATACTGGATGCTTTCCATGGATAATTTAGTACTAGATATNCGGATAAAATAAAATAAAACATTCCTTAAAGCTTGTTTATAACAAACTCAACTTGCTTGTAAATTTTATGCTTGTTAATGTTATACTGGATGATTCCCATGGATAATTTAGTACTAGATATTACTTCTCTGGATTATTAATTAACTACTGGATAAGTTAAATTATGGTTTTATATTGAACAAGTACTCGACGCAATATACTCTTTTTGACTTTGCACTCTTGCGCAGGAAAACAAATAACTAATTAACTATATTTCTTGCTAAATGTGTGGTAATGAGAACGATAATTCTGAAAACCAGAATTTCCGATAAACCGTTTCCGTTCCCGTAAAACGGGAAAATTAACAAATGAATGATTTAAATGCCGTATATTTTAGTTTTATTACCAGAATTAAGGTCCTTTTTTATTTGTAATTTTTTAAAATTTTTTTTAAAAATTTTAACAAGATTTTTTTCTTTGTATGAACAAAGTTCATTTATAAAAAGCAATTAAGATTTTTAAATTTTATTCTTTGTCAATGAAAACTCCGTGTACTTAGTTAAGAGTTATCATTTTTTTTGTTTATTTTCTTTCGTAAAATAAGAAGCTTTACCGATTACCGGAGGAATTTATAAGAAAAAATACCATTTTCCTTTTTTACTGAAGGAACCTTAACTTAATTAATAGGATTTTTATACATGTAACCTGTTTTCTAATGAAAGAAAATATATTTCATTAAGAAAAATGGTTTTAAAGCATTTTAAAATACGAAGCTGGGCCGGATATCAGGCTTAATTACGGCATTTAAATTAATTTTAAAGCTAATATAATAGTTATAAAGCTTTTGAACTATTTAAATTAATGTATCTTTTGAGGATAGATTTTGAGAGTTTAATTCTATATAATTATTATACAAATTATGATAGTTTCAAATATCTATGTATTTTAAATGAAACATTCAAACTAATGATTTTAATTACTTAAAGTTTTGAGAAATAGTATACATTTATATACTTTTATACATTTCTTTTAAGGTTCAATATTTTTTTAAATCTCCTAAATGTTTTAATAGTTATAATTGCGGTACAAAAAACTCAAACATAAACGAAATGAGAAGAAAAACAAAATTATTTATATAGTTTGCGTTTTAATGATGTGACCTGATTATAATTAAGAGCCCTTTGTAAGATTCTGATACATGACCGAAACATTCAGTATGCTTGGAAAGATATTTTAAATGGCGTTAGTCTCTCTGATACGGACCAAACTTTTAAAATAAATTATGCTTTTTAAAATATTTATATCTTACTTTGCTACAAATTTAATACTTTAGTGAAAAATGTAAAATTTAAGTACCATTATGGCAGGAAATTTTCTTGTAGGAAATTGTTAAACTTCGAAAATATTGAAATTTCAATATCTTTTCTAACGAAATCTTATTATTGAAACTTCATAAGACCATTTTATAACTAAGTTAAAAGTAAAATATATTGTATATAACGGTTATGCACTATGTATTTAAAGCATTACATATTTATTATGTAAACATCTATGTAACATCTATGGCAAATATGATGAAAAAAATATAGCCAATTTAGTAATTAACGTGTCCTTATTTACATTAGTCGAATGGCCATTATTACGAGAAATTAATGAGCAAACTTTTTTTAATTAAAATTTTTTACACTTCTCAGGCTTATATGTTATGATAATAGGTAACAAGTTAATCTAAGAAAAGCTGTCAAATATGAAACATTTTCACTGAAGTTTGTATTAGTTCTAAATAGTTTACTTTATTTTACGCTAATTTCAGTTTATGATGACATTAAAAAGTCTATTATCATATGAAATAAAGAATTTCATTTATGAAATATTTACATTGCCGTTTAATTAATATTTTATTTAGTCAAATTAAATAATTAATCTGATAATTATCCACCCCCTGATTTTGGGAAATTATTGGCCATATGCGCAAATATTAGTTCTTACTTCATTTAATAATAATGACTATTAAATGCGAAATATTTTCATTAAATAATATTTATTTAGTCGAATTTACATGATGATTTTACTTAGGGTAAAAAATAAAATGATAGTTGTAGGAAATTTAATAGCTAATTAATTATTTCGTAAACAAAATTTTTCCCAAGTACAAAACTCAAATCTCACCAAAAATGTCAATCCATTTCTAATCCGAAATTCGTTAGGAGTTTTAGTTTTCACTGCGAAGAAACTATTTCTCCGTAAAATTGCTCTTCTATATGGTAAATATTTCGGAATATTAATTTCTTACATATTATTTTTTACCAGGCTAACTATCAATTAACTTTCCCGAGAAATTCAGATATTAACAGGTTGAATATTAACAGGTTTCCTTATAAAGTGTTAATCTCAATCCTACATCCTCTTAAGTTCTTGTAAAATTTTTAAAAACGTACAGGTTTTGTTTACGACGATCTATCGACATACTCTACATGTAGTATTACATGTGTATTACTTATACGTACTTATAAATGTAGATGCTACATTTACATACTTATAACTTTATTTGTATGCGACAGAAATAAGTACGAAAAACCTTTCAAGTTTTTCATATTATATTTCTGACCAATAGTTTCCTAACGAAACTATTTTTTAAATGCTCTCACTTATGAAGTAAAAAAAGTGATAGTACTTTGTATTCTATAGTGTTTTTTTTTCTTTTTTTTTTCTCAGCTCCAATAGCATCAATGAGAATATTTTTTAAACGTTACACAAATATGAAACTTGAAAAAAAAAAGAAATTTTTATGGACAGTCTTTCTAAAGAATATTTTTATTCGTAAATATAATTTTTTCTCCTCATTTGTAGCACATCTTAAAATGTCTCTAAATCTATATTAGAAAATATAGAGGAAAGTATCCATCCATCGGTATATTAAACAAAATATTTCATAGAAATGTAACATTCACAAAATACACTAATTACTCAAAAAAAGAAGCGGCTGCTATTAAAAACCACAAAAATATTTGAGGTGGATTAACTAAACAGCTTGCCTAATAACAATAGAAATCTTCCTCTAATATTTAAATAGTTTTTTTCCCTTTTTATAGCTACCAAAAAACTACCCAAGTATAGCATATATACTTTCAATTCCCTTATCTCATCTGTATAAACAAAACATTGATCGAGAGAGAATATAAATACCGCATTTCCTAAAGATATCAGACATAACATTTTATGGTTTCTTTATTAAAACGGTAGTCAGCTGATTGGAACACTCTGGCAGCGTCTACAGATAGCACTCTCATCAAGGAGCCACTATGAAGGATACCTAAATCCATCCTTACTATAATTGCATGACGCTATGCACGTGGGAATGATAGGGTTGCAGGCAGCGACTAGAGGTTGGAGTAGATCTATATCCTTATTAGCTGTCATCGGTAACCAAGGGCTGCGTAAGTCAAATGGGAAGAAATATTGCTGAGGATTTCTAGGGTGTGCTTTAGGATTAAGCAGGAACTCCTTTTATATGGCGGGGAATACTAAGACTAGCCTAACGAGGATTTCTATGACAAACCATTGGGCACCATGTGGGATTAAGATGCATCTTCTGTGGTACTTAGCAATAACATAAAAATTAACTGTAAACACCGTGAATGGCATTTTGCTAATGCTTCGTGAATAAATTTTAATATTGTATTTTATTTTATTTACATGTTTTATGTATAGTTTCTAAACAAATTGTGCGTTTTAGATTTGGGTTTGTTTTAATATTGAAGCATTGGCTTAGTATTTACAGCCATTTTGAAAAGATATTTAATATACAATTGAAATGGTTGATATTTTAGAATTTGAAATAAATTTTAAGTGGTTTTTGAAAACTACCCCAAAACATTTATTTATAATTTTAAAGAATAGATTTGTAATGAGATCAAAGAGAGGTAAAATGTCTGTAGTGAAATATCACAAAGGAAAGACAAATATATTACCACGTTCATATAAACTTGCCTTCGTGTATGTCTGTCCGGGTGGAATTTTGCAATCGATTTTAAACTAACTTCCTGACTAGCCACAAACTTCAAATTTGGCGCATAGTTCAAAATTGGGTATACTATAACCTACGTCACAGATCGTGTTAATCCTACTAAATTTAACTAGTAAACAGCATTTTCTGCGAACCTGATTTCTAGCAACAAGTAAAAGCTTCAAACGAAGTGTCTTGTTATAAGTCGCTACTCGCCAGGTTGGAACTGTATTAGTCTAGTTCCTTTGGAAATAATTTATATTGTTGTTTTACCGAAGTTTATGAATTTAGTAAGCATATTTAAAACTCAGTTTATTAATTAAACTAAAAGGTAAATGTTATTCCTAGTAAGTGGAAGTAGTTGTGCTTTTTTCATATTATACCCAATTGGATGACAATGCATGAAAATGAAGAGAAAAAAAACATACAAAGTAAAATAAAATTAAGATTAAAAAAAATCATTTTCGAGATTGTCTTTTGTTGTCGATTCCATTATTTCAAATTAGTATTACACGTCAGGTGAAAAGATTTTTATTGTCGGAGTATTTTTATTGGTAGAAAAATCACGTGGTAGGACCCAGTTTTTCCTCATTCATTTCCAGATCGTTTTGGTTGACATCAGCATAAAACTAATGAAAGTCGTAAAGGTATCCCTATTTTATCCCTAATTTATCGTATTATCGTATCCCTAATTTAAAATGAAAGTTCTATTATTTTAGTAGTGGTCTTGTAGTAGTCTTGACTACTCTTGACTAAGAAAAATGATCTAAATAAAAATATATATTTTTAAAAACCACGTTTTTTGTAGTGAAGAATAATAATTAAAAAGCAATAATTTTTAAAAAATATTAAATAAAAATTAAATAAATTATTATTTAAAATAAAAAAATTCAAAATAAAAAATAATATTTTTAAAAACCACGTTTTTGTAGTGGAGAATAATAATTAAAAAAAATTGAAAAACGAAAACGTGGGAGAATGAAATACATAACAGAACATATACGCATATATATACACATTTTCTATACACATTTATACATGCACAGCTACATACATATGCATATACACAAACATATTCCACATCTACATTCAGATACAATTACAATAAATATATATACATACACATATTCTCAAGAGCACACATACACACACTAATATAACATTACTGTTATGTATTTCATGCGCCCCACGTTTTTCGTTTTTCAAATTTTTTAAAATTATTAGATATTCTCTACTACAAAAACGTGGTTTTTAAAAATATTGTTTTTTATTTTGAATTTTTTTATGTTATGGTTCAATATTAAATTATATGAAAAAAATTAAGAAACATTAAAGGAAATTCAGAAGATATTGTAATGAGTCAAACGTAGCCAAAATATCTGCTGAGAAAAATGGGTTGTTTCAATCAAACTTTCATTTTTAGCACGAAACTAATAATTTAATGAGAAATTATTGTTTTTAAAGTGGCTGAAATAAATATTACGAAGCTATGAAAAAGAAGCGAATTTCTTTTCATATTAACGCTTCAAAAATTGGCTTAAAGAATTTTTGCAATGAGCTCAAAGTGAGTCAAAATATGTACAGTAAAAACATCAAACATTTCGTTTTAATATGAATTTGAAATGCTTGATATTGAAATATCTTAAATAAATATTACGATGTCAGGAGAAAGACAGAGAAAATTTTTTATTCCATTATTTTAAGAATAGAAGCTAATTATTTAAGTGGATTAACGCCGATTCGTCACAGTCTCAAGTATAGCATCGTCTGCGCAAGAGCAGAATACACATTCTTAGAAATCTGTCTTTAAGCGATTGTGCAGAGAACACGTTATATTGAGACACTGACTTCACCTTTTCAGTGTGAATCTACTCTTATTACAGTGAGCTTAAAGTGAGTTAAAGTATCTGTAGTAAAATAATGAGATGGGGGAAATAAAAATTAGCTTAAAAATGCATTATCTTGTAAACCATACTTTTATGAAATTCACAGACTTCGATCTCCTAAATTTTAATTGCATAGTTAACCTTGCAAATGCCGACTGGCCTGTGTAGGGGTCAGGGAACTGTCCTTGCATCAGAAAGGTCCTGGGTTCGAATCCCGGGCAAGGTATGGATGTTTCTTTCTATCTCTCTGTGTTCTATGTCCTTTCTCCTTTGTGTGTAAATGTGTGTGAATGTGACCCGCCCCATAAACGGGTTGTGGTTGAGTGAATCGCGGGGCAGAAGTCGAATTCCTGGCCATAGATGGCGCCACTGAGAAACAGGAACCATCGCACCCCCACTGCTTAAACAGGCATACGACAAAAAAAAAAAAAAAAAAAAAAAAAAAAAAAAAAAAAACTTGTAAATAGAGGCAAAAGGAAAACTTTAGAGTGTCGATACCGAAATTTTTAATTTTAATAATGACCTTAGTATATTGTCCCTTCTTGTTTGGTAGGTGTAAATAAATTAATTTAATATTTTTTTAAAAAAAGGAGTAAAAAATAGTTCCGAGCGTTACTAGAACTTGAAGTTCTATCTCATCTTATGAAAATTAATGAAAAGTTTAACTTATCCTAATTTCGAATTGCAAGAAAAATTACGGGGAAGAGATAATAGAAGAGATATAAAAGATTTTGGTGTTTAAGATTACGATGGCATGATTATTTGCAACTGAAAAAAATAAAAAGGATATTTTTGATCAAGATCAAAAAGCAACCGATCAAGAGAATTTTAGTTATATCTTTCAAACAGTCATACTCCTGGAATTGACGACGAAACAAATTTCTTTTTCTCTTTGCATATAAAATAATTATTAAGGATAATAATATGGATATTTTTGATCAAGATCAAAAAGCAACCGCTGAAGAGAATTTTAGTTATATCTTTCAAAAAGTCATACTCCCAGAATTGAAGACGAAACTTATTTTTCTTTCTCTTTGCATATAAAATAATTATTAAGGATAATAAAAAGGATATTTTTGATCAAGATCAAAAAGCAACCACTGAAGAGAATTTTAGTTATATCTTTCAAAAAGTCACACTCCTGGAATTGAAGACGAAACTTATTTCTTTTCTCTTTGCATATAAAATAATTATTAAGGATAATAAAAAGGATATTTTTGATCAAGATCAAAAAGCAACCACTGAAGAGAATTTTAGTTATATCTTTCAAAAAGTCATACTCCTGGAATTGACGACGAAACTTACTCTTTTTTCTCTTCGCATATCAAAAAATTATTGTGTCATTCAAAAAAAAAAAAATGCATAAGTGGATGCAAATTGTAAATCTGCACAGTTTCAACAACCCTGGTTTTGAATGTAAATAACTAGAAAAAACTATAAATTAAAAATTATTAAAAAAATCCTATTGAATTTTAGTATTTGCCATTTAAATTTAAAACTAATGTCTTTCGATGGTTTCGGATTATATTCAGTACGTTAATAGCAGATTCCCAGAGCTACAACTTAAATAAAAAGATCAATTCACCTGACAAGAACAGAACTTGTACAGAAACCTGTTTGTCATAAAAATTCTATCTATTGAAATAATTAATATGTTGTTCATTATGACCGAATGATATTTAATTTTGTTGAAAGGAAATCCTCTTATGATATTTTAAGTGATATTCATTATTTTTAAGGAGTTTAACGATGTTTATTATATTCATTGTGTTCCAATGCTTTTTACAAAAATATTTATTGTATATTATGCTCCAATGATATATTCGAAAATAGTTATCGTTCATTACATGATACAGTTTACATGATACAGTTACTCATTACATGATACAGTTCATACAGATAATGTTCATTACGCTTCAATGACTCATTCAAAGATAATTTTTCGTCGAATGATACTCATTGAGTAATAATACCCAATGATATATTTTGCAATGCTTTGTATTTGATCTTTTTAACTTCAATTTTAGTGTGGCTTTGAAAAATATTTAAAAATTAAGAAATTGGTTCTTAAATTTCTTTTCTTAGAATTTAAATTATAGAATTTACTTTTCTTTCGTTGAAACAAGCGTTTAGAAAAATCTTCTTGTGACGTAAAATAGACTAAATTTGAAAAAAGTCAAAATTTCATTAAGTTTTGATGACAACATGTCTCTCATTTGGTGAAACAATGACGTAACTGATATATTATAGAAACTGTCACTTATGTCATTGTTTCATCAAATGAGTGATACATAACTTTTTGTTTTATGGTAAGTTAAAATTAAAATTCAACGTATATGAAAATTTCGAAATTTTTCAATTAAAACTGTTCTTTTATCGATTTTATAATTATAGCCTTTTATTACTATCATAACCAAAAATAAATAAATAAGCAGTTAACTTTAGCTAATCTCAACACTCAAAACATGTCTTACAAATAATGATTTTAATTAAAAATTTATTTTATTTAATTACAAAAAAAATAAGAAAATTTATGCACGCATTCACCAAAGGAAAATATATCGTGACGTATACTTTTTCAAAAGTATTTTCTGTAATTAAGCCGAAGCGAATGATAATGAAAAATTTAATTGAGATTTTATGTTTATGCATGTCGCTAAAAAGAAGAAGAAAAAAAACGCAAGAGCACACAAAATCTCACTTCTTAAATTCCACGGTTTTTGATGCAGAATCCGAAATAATAATAATAAAAAAATACTGAAAACAGCATATAAAGAAAAGAAATTATCTTCCGTCTTCGCTATCACTAAATTTAAATTAACGTTTCTGAATATATAATGAGTACGGAGAGAACGCTACTAAGATTTAGGATAGTGTCTTCTAAGTTAATTTAATTTTATTCGTGAGAAAAGTTTCCAGTTCTTACTCATTCTTGAACTTAAAAGAATTAGAAAAGATTCGGAAAGTGCTAGTGAAAATGGAAAAGAAATTCCGCGTTCGTTTATTTTGTTTCTTGCCTGTTCTTGCTTCTCCGTAGAAGTAAAAAAAAAAGAAAAGAAATGCTGAAAAAGCACGAAATGAATTTTATATTTGTTTTTCGTGTTCGTAATGTATGCACCCCTTTTCTGGAACGGATTTCTTCGTATCTTGAGATCCAATAGGGAGAAGAGAGCTTTCTAATACTTTTGTAAGCCTACTCAAACCTCCGTCTAAAGCAGTGGACGAGCGGCTTGCATCAAACGAGTTTTAAGCTAGATATCTGCTGTTGAACTAAGATGACGGAGTGCATAATTATAGAAGAAAAATGATTTTGAATGTTTATTTATGATGTTTAATGAGAGATAATGAGCCGCAAAAAGTCCTGAAATCGTGAAAATGCATTAAAGCATTATTGAAGTATATATTTAAAACGAAATAATTTCTCATCGTTGTAATACGATGTTTTTTTTGTTGATAAACATAGCTTTAAAGTAAAACAATACCATTTGATTCTTTGAAATTCAATTAATATTTTAATACCAAATTATATTTAGTCTCTGTAGAGTTTTAATTCCTTATTCTATCAATTTGCTTTCTTACTTATTATTATTTTCCTATATGATTCCAGGATTTTAATCATCATTTGCAACCTTTGTCCAAACTTTAAAAGACTAAGTAAGTAGAGAATATAATTAGAAATCTATGTAGCTTTCCTTTCCCTTAGTGGCTGGGTGGTGCAGTTGGTTTGTCGTCGGCCTTCTGAGCCCAAGTCTGCGGGTTCGATCCCCGTCCCAGATACCGGATTTTCGGGATGCAGAAAATCCTCAGCGGTCATGTCGTATGATTATGCGGCATGTAAAAGATCCCTGGAGTGCTTCATTGGCTCTTGGCATTTCCGGCAAAATTAAATTCCTAGTGCACTTTAGCATCCAAATAGAGTCTCGGTGATGCCATCTAGTGTGGCAGAAACTAGACGTCCAAATTAACATGACCAACGGTATCTCACCCATTGTGGTGGTCCTGAAAGAGTGGATACCACCTCTGGAGAACGCACTAGGTCTGCTCATCGGCAAGACCGATTGTGCAGCTCATTGGAAAAAAAAAGCTTTCCTTGTAGTGAGATTTCATTTGAAATATTTGCCCAAATAAACATCAAGGTAAAGTATATGTACCGATTAAGAATGAGGAAAATAATGGACTACTTACTTAATATTCGACACTAAGAGTTTTATTTCTGTTACAGCTTTCTAATTTTGAATATAAAAATTTGTTTTAATTTTCTTTTTGGGGGAATATTTTTAAAAAAATAGACTTGTTTTTACCTATGTCTAAAATAAAGAGATCAGATCAGTAACATTAACGAAACAAGGAATAAAAAACAATTGGTGTAGCATTGCAAAAACTAGTTTTAAAACACTTTCTGAAATTTTAAAGTCTTACAGCAGTTTCTTACTACCTCCATTTGTGTCTCTGAACAGAGTGCAATATATTTATGAAAAATCAAAATAACTTATTTTTTACTACCACTATTTGTTTGTCTGAAATAGTGCCATATATTTATTAGACATTTGAAAATGTCTTCATTGTGACCACCACTATTCGTGTGTCAGAAATTAAGTGCCATATATTTATTAGTAAGAGCTATTAAATAAAAAATATTTTATTAAAGCGAAGAATGAAATATTTTACTACACAAACCATTTTGAACTTCATTTTATGCCTGTTTCGCTGACATCAGTTGCGTTGTCGCAACCAATGAATAAATCTAGTCGCGGTAACGAAATTTCCAGCATTTTCCAAAATTTTTTCGATTAGATTTGTGTCACTAATTAACTAATTAGAATATATTTTATACCCAAAACTAAATATTTTAAAGGAAATATCATCGGAAAATTTGCCGACCAGCCTGTGTATGGGACAGGGAACTGTCCTTGCATCAGAAAGGTCCTGAGTTCGAATCCCGGGCAAGGCATGGATGTTTCTTTCTCTCTCTGTGTGTTCCATGTCCTTTCTCCTTTGTGTGTGAATGTGACTCTCCCTATAAACGGGTTGTGGTTGTGTGAATAGCGTGGCAGAAGTCGAATTTCTGTCCATAGATGGCGCTACTGAAAAACAGGAACAATCGCACCCCCACTGCCTAAAAGCAGGCATACGACAAAAAAAGAAAAAAAAAATCAGAAAGTTTCATTAGCAACACAAATTTCAAAGGGAAGTAAATGTTTGACGTAGACAGTTTTGAGGGCAGGAAATTGACAAATTGAAAGGAAAAATGTTTGATGCACTATATTAACTAACACAAGGTTCTTTTATTCAATTCCAGATCAGTCCCTTCCTGTTTCAATACATTTGCTTAGGAGATATTGTTTGCTTGTGCTTGTCTTGAGGATTGTACAGCACTTATCACGTGTTAAAAGGCATCATTACATTTGCCGAAAATTAATCGAAAATCTATAAGCTTATTATTTTCGGTAATGAAATATGAGAATCTTTAATAGGGTTTAATAAAAAGTTATATGGGGTAATGTAGATCATATCATAAGAACAAAAAAAGTGCTTTAAGGCACTGTGTAAAAAGTGATGTCTCACTTGCCTTAAGAAACGGAATAAAAAGAAAAGCTTAAACAGTCTCTTACATAATACAAAAGAAAGTTAAGTAAAATGAAGGTGAATTATAAAAAAAAAATTGCGCCTAATGGTGTAATTTAGATAATCGTTCTATCCTCATCTGAATCAACGAATATCAACATATTCATTCTCCCACTTTATAAAAGCGAAAGTACGTTATAAGAAAAGAGTTCAACTTATGAAAATTTCAATCAATAAAACAATTAAAGAAACTTCTATTGAAAATCAATTGTTCCATCCGAAAATAAAAATAAGTATAATTCAATCTCGGGCTTTAAAATATAGTTCGTAGGTAGTTTTGAGCCCTTTATCACCGTGCTTTTCAGTATTTCCCTTTTTTAAATCAGAATGAGGCAAGTTATTCTGTCCTGTTCTTTTTTTATCCTATTTAATCCTCAAAAGCCCCTCTGTTCCTTCCTGTTGGAGGCAATCAGTGTTTGTCCTTTTAAAAAGAACGTCTTTCAAATAAAGGATTTTTCAATCTTCTAAATGAAGCGGGGAACTGCAGACTTTTAACGGCATTGGTGGCATTTCGCTGGCATTCAGGCCTATTGATCACATAAAGCCAAGAAAATAGCTGCCCATTTCTCCTTTTTGAAAAGTTTTGGAGTTATTTGGATTTGGAATGCGGATGTCCATGTCAGCACAATATATTCTTTAGAAAGTTTACGTTGGCGAAGATTTTATATTTGCAGACAGGTACACAGTGTAGCGCGATATCTAGCAAATAAAATGATAGCCTGCGAACAATTTAGATAAAAATGGATATAAAAATGTAGCTTTTAATGACAATTTTTTTATTACAGTCTTGTTCATCGTATGTAACGGAGCCATCCAAATGTAATTGTAACAGGAATTACAATGGAGAATTTGTAGACCCAAGATATAGTACTTGTAAATCACAGCAAACAAAAAAATTTTATGGATGCCTTTTAGTATTATTCAAATGAAATACAATTTTTACAGGTGAATAAACAGATACGAATTAGAACATAACAAACATTTGTTAATTCTAAACCAACTTAAATTTAGTGATATTTATAAATCCTAATTAATCGAGTACTAAATATCCAACATAAAACATTTCCACAACGTTGCCATAAGTAAAACTAACGTAAAACAATAAAAATTAAGTGGAAGTAGTAGTTACAGTCACGTGATATTAACTATAACAACATATAACAATCTCTAACAGTACTTGTTATGTAATACTGTAACAGTGACAAAGCATCTTAATCAAAGATAATCTTTGTCAAGGAAACTGAATAGATGCATAGCATTTTATGAAACACTCTTTCAAATGAACAAAAATGATAGACCAATTTTTCATGGTTTTTTTTCAGGAAAAAAAAACATGAAGTTCAACACTTTTCATTAGCATTTTAAGTGGAAGAATAAAGTTTTTAAAATTGACTTAGGATGAGATAACGTTTCTGTTTTATTTCTCACTAGCCGCCTAAGGCGGCCAGCTGTCCGCCACGCTGAAGGTTTTCACAAATAAAGTTTTTTAAAACATAGTGGACAAAGATTAGAAGATTTTAAAGATTAGTGGACAATTAAAGTGTTCCTGTCCAGCAATTTTGTCTTCATATCCAGTTCTGCTGCAGATGTGTTATAGCTCTTGAGGATGTTTGAAATTACATAGCTACAACGCTTAAGAAAAAAAAACTAAAATGCTAAATACATGAAAAGAACACGAAAACGAATAAATTTTTTATGGTATCAATTTCTATTTCTATATAATTTTTTATGGTATCAAATTCTATTTCTATATCTGTTACGTCAAGCACTCAGGTATTATAATTTGATCTAGTTGTGCTTGTATAATTTTGATCTAGTTGCGCTTTCTACGTCATTTTGTTAACATCGTTTGGTTTGTTATTTAACATCGTTTGGTTTGTTATTTCTAAGTTAACTTTCAAAAAATTGGCTGGCATCAGCATTTTTATTCTTTAAGTTGTTTATTTTTTCTTTTGGAATTCGTTCCTTTTTAGCGAAATGTTTTTCAACCTAATCGAATTCTTTGCCGACTGTTCTCTGTATATATAAAGAAAATAAAGTAAATATTTTTAAAGTGTTGTGAAAAGAATTTTTAGTTGTACAAAGTACTACAATATCGCTATAAAAATTATCGTCTTCGCTTAAGAAAAAAAAAAAAGGAGCGTGGAAAGAAGAAGAAAAACTTATTATAACAATTATGAACAGCGACAAATATATCAAAGCGAAGCGTTCTATTTACGTATCGAATATGTTGCCACATTTTTAATACAAAAGTTAAACTTTTCTCCACTTTAATAAATGTAAACTAATGCGAACTTTACAATTAAATTATTAATTCCTTCGTATATTATTGGTTTAAGTTGTCGAAAATTAATATTTCAATTGTGAGGTTCGCATTAGCATACATTTATAAGAGTGGGGAAAAGTATATGCATTTTTTAATAGTTTTTTGAATATGGCTCTTTGAAGACGAAAAAGCAGACGAAAAGCATAGACTTACAAAATGACTGATAACTAAATAACTAATCCAAATTTTTGAAAAAGAAAAAAAATACTTCTTCATTATGTCAAAACACAATTATGTGCCGAGTTTCGTGCCTGGGCGAGGCTTCTGGGGCGATATATTGTGATTACAGACACACACACACACACACAGCCGCTTTTATTATTATGTATAGATTTGAAATAATTATTTAAAAATTTCACTTTTAGCTAATTCTGAAAAATCTTGTCCGAAATCACTTCAATTTTTGCATTCTAAATCACATTTACCTTTTCAATTTTTTTCTCTGACATACTTTTTTTTTTAAAATTATGCAGGACTTGATGGAAAAATAAAGACAGATTAAATTACGTAAAAACATTATCTTGTATTGCATATTTTGCTGATACTACATGCTTTCATCTATTTCCATTTACTTTTTTCCTTGTATTATTGCTGCATTTATATTCTGAGTCTAATTGGAGTTGGGATTTTTTGTTTGTTTTATTGTTCAGTCAATTTATTATTCAACAAATTTATATATTTAACCGTCCAGTATTGGTTCTTAAAAACCAATGGAATTAGTTTGATTTTAAACTTTGCACTAATGAGCTATTGGTAAAGGCTTGACCATTGTCTCAGTTACAATTTGAAGGTTAATATTGGAAGTAAACTCTCGGTTTTCATATAACTCTCTTGATCAGATCAGACAACCAGCGATTATCATGGGAATCGACCCCCCCCCCAGTGAAAGTTAAAACTTTACCAACAATTTCGTAATTTTGTTTGAACAATCTAATATGAAAAGAATATTTAAGGAATTTGGGAATTTAAGGAATTTGAATTTTGAACCGGATTGTTTTAAGCAATACGCCATAATCAAATCAGATTCAAAGTAGTAAGGTTAAACAATTGTAAGTAAAAAACCTATAGTTCAAAGAAAAAAACTAATGTTGTCAATATAAGTCAGCAAAACATTATGTTCCTACTAACAGACAATATAGCTTCCCTCTTCACTTTTAAACAAACCTTCTAATAAAAAATAAATAAATAAATCGTTCAAAACTGTAAGACCCATAACGTTAGAAACCAACAATAGCCTTGTTTACGTAATGCAATTAGCAATCCATCATCTATAATTCTCTATTAATTGCATGAACACAACTTTAACTAAGTTTCACTCAATCATTAACCAAATTTAAGGAAATAATAAATATTTAGCTGTCACCTTTTGTAATTTACGATCTTTGACAGATTTTTATCATGCTTGTCAGAATTTCTTTATCCTCATCAGAGTATTTTGAATATCTATCAGCTAATTAATGAGTCGTTCTGAGTTCATTCAAAAAATGATTTATTGCCTCAGCTAGTTGACCGAAGAGGGGCTAACTATAAAACAGCAGAATTCTCCAGTTAAAAAATAATGATCCATAATTGCATGAACCCAGGCAACGGTGACAAATAGCTCCTAATAATTAATTGCTAAAGATAGTGATAATTAATCACAAAACATCAAGCTTAACTATTGCGAACTAGTTGTGAGAGATTAAAGGCATGTTTTAGTAAGAAGCGTTTATTTATGCTCGAAGCATTTTTCTATTAAATGTTTGGTAGAGCATTTAATTGAAGTGAATTTTTGCCATGAAGATTTAGTGATCTGCATGGCATAAATTCAGAATCAGAAGACTCAAGGCATTTGTGTTTGATTTATTCAACTAATTTAAACACTGCATTTTAGAACAATAATAAGAAATTAATGTTACTAATTTAGAATTATTTCAAATTAATTATAATTTAGGATTAATTATAAGTTAGAATTAATTATAAGTTAGCATTGATTATATTTCAGAATTAATCATAATTTGGAACTAATTATAATTTAGAATTAATTATAATTTAGTATTAATTATATTTTGGAATTAATTATAATTTAGAATTAATTATAACACAGAAAATTAATTTCGAGTTTAAATTTATAGGCCTAAAATGCTATGACAAGCGTTATTTTTAACGATATTTCATTTGCGTGGTGTGGAATTAAATGTGAATGAAAAGTATGAAAACTGTAATTGATGTTTATTATGCACCTTTTATTGTAGAGCAGTATATTGGGATAAAGTACGATCGACCACCCCTCCCCTCCAAAAGAATAAAAAAAAGCTTGGCACAGTATTTTATTTGTAATTACTGTTTTTAATGTTTCATTAGTTTAGACACATACATTGGGGCACTTTCAATTAAAACATAATTTAAAGCTGAAATATTCTTTTTTACAAAATATTACATTAAAAAAATTCAACTATTAGAATAAATTTTTAAACTGGAAGATACTCGACTCGAGATAAACTTAGATTAAGATAAACATCAAGATGGGCTAAAATAAACAATTGCAAGCGTATAATCTTAAGAAAAATGCATTTTAAAAAGATGGCAGTATAAACTACAGAGTATTTATAAATTTTTGAAGGCATTGTTCATTAAATATGCAAAAGCTATTTTTACATGTGTTAAATGTTTTTGATTGATAATATTTATGTTTTTTTCTCCAAAAAGTTTAAGTTAGAAGAGTGATTTACTTAACAAAGTAAACAAAGCCATGCAAATGAACTACGTGACATACGTACAATGTTCTCTTTTTAATGTTAGAGAGCACCGAAACGTTATATTCGCTATAATTGTTAAAGGGCTTTTATTGAAAGTTTTAAACTAGATTCTAGATAACAATCAATTTTTCATTTTGTTCAATTACATTATTTATTTTTCTTTGGCAAAGTTTGTTCATTTTGTTTCTAGGGATTTTTGTTTTTCTGGAGCATTTTTGCAATAAGAAAATACCTAATGCATACGAATCCATTGTTAGCAAACACAAATAAATTGATTACCATTTATACATTCAGAAATTGGTATTTCATACTTTCTAAAATAACGGTTTATTTTTACTCAAGCCTTTCACTCCATTCGTTTTCAACGACATTTCAAAAGCAATTCATAATAAAGAATATTTTCAAACTGCTGTAAACTACGTTCGAAAAATATTACTTTGAGGATTGATGATATAGAAATATTCCATTCCTCTTTAAATCTGATGCATACTATCAATCTTTAAATTTCCCTTTTCTACCTTTTTCCTCGTTTTTTTTTCTCCATGAAAATTTAATTCGCGTGCATTCCTGTTAGCGAATATTTGGTATAAAGAAGTTTTTTCCTTCAAATTCTCCATCCAAAGTAATGATTAGTCGAATACAATCACTCTTCTAACAGAAACTTTCTGGTTATCGAGATTTTTCTTGGCTTTCTCTTTCCCCAAATCGCCAAATTCTTACGAGTTGAAGATTGATGAGATAGCCAGATATGGCACCTGTGTTTTTTCACATACCTATAGCTCGACTTGTGTTTTGTTCTATCGTCCGTGCGGAAATATTATTCATCAAAGCATATTCATGTTATCATTAGTATTGCATCGTAGCGTTTATTCCGAAGTTTGACAAGTAATTAGGTAGGCAATTAATACAACTAAATTACTGTTTATATCCTATTTAAGAAATTAATAAAAAATGTAAGACATATGTTAAAAATTGAACATTATGGTTGCTATTGGTTCCATAACATAATTATAATATGCCTTATAATCGGCATTTTGTTAGATTTGATGCTAACGTTATGAATCCGAAAAGGAAAAGAGGGAACTTATGAACGAAATAATTGAAAAAACACAACTTGTTATTGCAGAGAGCTGTTTCAGTGACTACAAAAACCTCAGAGATTTAAACAGTTCTAGCTCTGCGCCAAGGAAAGTAAAAAAGCCACCTAGAAATCATCTACCAAAGAAGTGGAAGGGTCTTACATCTATCTATATATATATTTCTCTTACACGGCGATAAAAAAAAAGCCTCATTACAACTCCCCGAATGGCAACGCTAGAAAATAGACCAATGATTACTACTAAAAATGTCACATGCCAAATCTAGCTAAGATGGCTCAACATATAGCGCTTTTAAAAACGGAAACTGAAATAACCAGGGAGAGCATAAGCTAGGCAGAAGTCTTTGTCGATAGATCTCTATTTTGGTTTTTTGTCGAAAGCGTTTTTTTTCTTCACGAATTTATGTATTCGCGATCGCAACGAACTATAGGGGGCGTTGTTGTATGAGACGTTTACCTGCGAATTTTGTCAAGATTATATTACACATCATTATTTTAATTTCAAGATTAATGAACAAAGCCTAAATTAATTTAAATTTGATTAAAAATTTAAAATACTAAAGTTTATTAAAAGATGACAAATGATTTTTATGGAAAATTGCCTTTACGTTCGTTCTTTTTTAATTGCGATTTTTTGAATTCTTCGTGTTCAAAAACTTTTTAATCGATACAATTTTATTGGAACCAAGGCTCGAAGAAACTCAGAAATTTTACCCGTCCCCGATGACGGCTTGTTCAACAATGTACCCTCCTCCTTTGAAACTAACCCGTAGCTTCGAAATAAATAAAAATATAATTTTCTCTTATTTATTGAAAACATTTATATAAATTGCACAATGAATTAGTAGTTACTAGGATTGCAAGTACTAGGATTATATTATACAGTAATAAAGGAAATACTAGGTTACTAATAGTAACCTAGTATTTCTTTTATGAAATAGCTTATTTCTTTTATGAAATAATTTAAATGACAAAGGTCAAGTTATCTGGAAAGTCAATTTATCCGAGGGTACTGCGTTTCTTAAATGAATCAAATATGACGTTTGCCAGTTCCACAATCGAGCCAATGATTTACAGAGGTTTCTGCACAGAAATCTGAAAGGGGTTTTCCATTTATGTTTTTGTTCATAATTGCGTTTAACGCTTCTTGTTTAAGACCATTGCACAATGTGTTTTTTTGTAAGTTCATTGCTTAAAAGCCCCTTCAACCACTGCAGTACTCCCAGACAGAGAAAACATCAATTCTAATAACAAAAATTGAAAAAGTATCACGAACATTAACGGGAAAATGGCCGTCAGCGCGGACGTCGGATTCGAGAAATTCGTTTTCCGCGGGGAATTTTTGATCGCCGAGAATGGGCGGACGGGCGGTTTTTAGAGCCCTGATTAGATCAATTTCTAAGAAATTGCGGTTAAATCAATCTTTATATAGTTTAATGTCTTATTCTTATTGATATTCCAAAAAAATATTGAAGTAAGTTTTGAGAAATTGGCTATGTGTACAGAGAAAAAAAAATCTTTTTCGATTTTGATTTGTACCTTTTAGCAATATTCCAATCAATAATCAATCAACATTGTAAGCAATTTTTGAGAAATCAGCTTATATGCTGTGAAAAAAATTCCATATGAATTTTGATGATGCATTTTTATTGACATTGCAACCATAAGTCTGACTGAACTTGATTGTCAGAAATGAATAATTTTTGATACTGCGCAATGCTATTCGCGATCGCAACGAACTATAGGGGGCGTTGTTGTATGAGACGCTTACCTGCGATTTCCATATGAACCGTCATTCAGTTACTCTGGAGACGTCGTTAATGTAGCGTGTAGCATTGCAACGTTCCTTCTTTAATGTGGCTTATTAAATTTAAAAAAGAAAAATGCTTGATCTTCTTTCTTGTACAACCGAAAACAAAATGGTATCTCTTTTTATTAGAGAAGGAATATCCAAAACACATCGGAAAA
>NC_092206.1:58831978-58888618 GCF_043381705.1 Parasteatoda tepidariorum | reverse complement strand
AATATTAGTGAAGCAATATTTGATAATTTATTTTGCTAATATGTTTCTTATTTAGCTAATGTTTTGATTTTTTCACCATGTACAATCTAAATAGCTAATATACTTTTTTAAAAGCCAATAAGAACATTGGTAGAATTCTTCTACATAAGTACAATACTATGTCTTTGATGATAAAATACTATGTCTTTGATGATATTATATCATGTCTTTGTGCTAGAACATTGTGTTCATTGGCGAGCGAGCGCAGCGAGCCATGGTTCACGGCGTGAACCACATAGGATTGCGTAGCAATTCTCGGGGGTTGGCGAGCGTTAGTGAGCAGGGGGCGGAGCCTCCTAGTTTGAAGTTATGCGATTATTCTAATCTTGTTTATAATCTTGCCGTGAGGAATTATCTGGGCTTTAGAACAGACGAATAAGCTATTTAAGAAGTTATTAAACTTTTTTTAAGAAATAGCCAATTTGGCGAGATTTTTCCACCTAGATGAAAAATATCAAAATTGCAGCCTTATTCTCAGTTTTTACAAATTTTTATGAGCCCAGGTAAGGAGACATTGGAATAAGTTTTTGGATGTTAAAAAAGTAAACAACAAACGCTTTTCCTCTTCACAAAACTGTGGCTTTTCTCCATATTGACGTTTTGCGCCATTTTCAAAATAAGCGTTGGCAGCACTGGCCTTAGATAGGCTAAACTTAACCTAACAGTCACGAGTAACAGTTGCAAACTCACTGTTGCCACTCACTTTAAGTTTAACATTTCCGTCATGTTTTCTTCTAGTTAATTTGTATTACAGTTTGTAAATCTGGCAATTATATTTTTATGCTCTATTTATGTTTATAATATTAAGTTAGAGAACTTACGATACGTTGCGTTTAAGAGAATTCTACACGATTTTCATCTTTATGATGTCCGATTATGCATCCAACAAACAATGTAAATAATATATTATGTAAATAGACCTATTATTCTGTGTGTTGTATTGTAAAATAAAGTAATTAGAAGCAAAAGAATCTCGAGTCCTAACACTCACAGAAAGCATTATTTCGTGTTTCGACGGAACCTTCAAAAAGTCCTAAGCAAGCAGTCCTAAGCAAAAGTTCAAGCAGTCCTGAGAAGGTGGTATACGACGCAAAACTTTTAATCGCAGATTCTGTTTTACCTCCATAACTAATTTAAAATTTAAAGTTTTGAAAAAGTGAGTTCATTCGAATCTAGAATAAACCATGAAGTTTCGATTGCTGTAAAAAAAGTTTTAAAATATCAAAATTCATCGATTCGAAATATCATTTCTCTATTATGTAATCCTCAGTTATCTCATATTTTATTTTTATTTTAATAATGTGAAAAAAAATTTCAGTATTTGAAACTTAATGGTTTTATTTAAATTTGTTCGAACTCATTTTTTCTTAAATTTAAAATATAAAATATTTTAGAAGGTGAAGGGGAATTTACGATGAAAAGTTTATGATGAAGTAATGTCTTTGGATCATCATTAAGGAATTAAAGATGACTCCAGGACCATCGCCAATTACTCATTAGTGAAGATCCAATGCGACAATCAAACCAAGATCTTGAATAGTTGCTGACGTAATAGAGATTTCACGGGTGAGAAAAACCACACCAATTACTTTGCTGAAAATGGTAAGAATTGTTTTTCTACTTCGGACAGCCTTGTCCTGTAACAGGCTGTAGTGCTTCGAAAGAAGAAGAAAAAAATGCAGACAATTTATTAGGGTATTACTTCATTAACAAATGATATTAACATAATTAAGGACATTACTATACAATATTAATATATATTTGTACACATTAGTTTGATGAATTTTTAAAAGGAGCACATTAACAAATATCCGTAACCAAATCAGATTTGTTCGCTATAGAAATTCTTCAAATTCTGTTAAATTTAAAATAATGCTTAAAAAACGAAACATAGAAGAATAAATTTATAGAAAAATGCCAAAAAAATATATTTCAAATCTAAAATATAAATAACAATGATGGGGAGGGAAAAAAAAAGGAAATTGTGAAGAATTCTTCAGTAAATTTACCACATCTACTAATATTCATTTCCTGAGAAAACTTTTACTCGTCAGCAAAAACAACTCTAATATAATGAAAATGTATTACAAAGGCAAAAAAACAACAAAAAAAAAATAATAATATTCTTGTCCAGGTCGGGGCTATATCCACTTACCGTTTCATTTCCTTCGCATGATAGAAAGGGGTGGAGGCAAGGAAAAAAAAATATTAACTGGCGAAAAAGAAACTGGTAATTGAGACCTGTCATATTAATTTTTTTCTTTCTGGACTAGCTCTCCTGCCGCAACTCCTCCATTGAAGGTAATTGTATTTGCAGGAATTACTTTTCTTCTTTATACTGTATAACAATGAAGGCTGCTTTATGGGGAGATCTAAAGTTTTTTTTTTATGAGTTTATTACTTAAGCTTTAACCCTGCTATATCTACGTTAACGAAGGATGAGAAATTTGCTAGTTTCTCGTAAGGAAAATTAAGTTGTAAAACTGTTCTTTTTCCCTCCTTTTTTAAAAAAAAAAATCTAAAATTGCACTTAATTATTAAATTTTAATCTAATTTTCACATTAAACTCAGAGTTTTTAATTGTGATTATAGTTTTTTTTTAACAAAAGTATATGTACTGTGAGCAAAAAAGGGAACGCCCTAAGTCTTTGGTCTGATTTTTACTTACTGATAATAAATTTTAATCGTTTGAGGACTAAACATGAAATAAGCTAAATAACTAGAGCAGACGATATATTCTAATCTTTGATAATCTTTGATCGGATTTTTACTTACTGAAAATCAATTTTAATCGTTTGAGGACTAAACATGAAATAAGCTAAATAACTAGAGCAGACGGTATTCATTAAAATAAATCACTCTGTTCAAAAATATATGAACAAGAAATAACAGTCGAGATTTTTCTAGCGCTCAAAAACAGGCCCCAATTTTCAAGTACTTATCATTTCACTGAGCGCTCGAAATATGTCGGCTGTTATTTCCTATTTATATATTTTTTAAGTGAATGAGGTGCTTAAGCAGGTAATATCTTACCGCTTCAGTTTCTTGGGATTATTTATTTAATAGGACGGATGATTTTTAAGTTACGAAATCAGACATAAAAACGTACTTTTTCTGAATAAGCGTGCTTTTTCTACATCGAATTTGGATTTTTGACACTCAAATTATGGATATAGCTGTAATCTCAAAAATATGGACCCACTAAGTAGAACAATTATAAGTTTAAATCCCTTACTGTTAATTCACTTTTTCATATGAATCGATAAATTTTCAGAAGTGATTAAAAAATTTTTTACAAAAAAGTATATGTATAGAGCACAGAAAAGGGGAACACCCTGAATCTTCAATTTAATGATCGGATTTTTTATATACTGAGACTCAATTTTAATTGTTCGAAAACCGACATATAGCAGACGATATTTTAAGTTGCTAAATCAGACACAAAATCTTACTTTCTTTGAATAAAGCTGTACATATGGCTGATTTGAATTTTTGAATCTCCAATATACAGCACTCTTGAAAATATGGCAGCTAATTTAGACAGGTGAGCAGTAGAAGGTTTAGTACCTTTAATGTTACATTTCCCTTCTTACTATAGCTTGAGAACTTTTGAAGCGAATTGAAAAAGTTTTGCACTCACACGCTAATGTTCTTTCAGTAAAAGATAATTTTAAATAATTGGGTATAATATAGCCTACGTCACAGGTTGCGTTGCTCCTACTAAATTTAACCCATGAACGGCATTTTCTGCGAGCCTAACTTCAAGCCACAAATAAACAAACGAAGTGTTCGATCGTTTAAATAGCTGCTCGCCAGATTTTATTGCATTATAAAGAAAAATTATTGAAACTAAATACAACTAAATAAACAACAACAACTAAAACAAATAACAACAACTACTAATAACAATAACTAAATAAACAACACCTAAATTCCATTCGTTTAGCATTGCGTCATGTGTTGTTCCTACTAAATCGAAGTAGTTGTGTTTTTTTCATATTATACCCAATTCTATTTTATTTTAAAAATAGTCGAAACATTTTTGAATTGTAAGGTATAAGAACATTTATAACATTTAAAAGAGTGCAGTTTTGAATGACAAATTACGAAATTTTAAAGAAATCAGTCGAATATTTTTCGAAAAATCAAATTTTAAGAAGTTACATATTTAAAACTTATTACATCGTTTGTTTTAATAAATTAGCACATGTAGCGTTAATCTTCAGAATATATCGATTGAGTCTTAGTACATGAAAATCCGATCTTTAAATCAAAAGTTATTATTTTTATTTATTTAATTATTATTTTCTGAGAGCTGTGTAACGAGTACGTCGTAAAAATGGCATCCAATGCGAAAGTAAAATAATTGTGATGATAATCTTATTAACATGCATAGTAGTTTTCCGAAACAGGTTAGAATCCCGATCCGAACCAACTGCAGGGCTGACGAAAAGAACTGGTGATTAAAGGATATTTGACGTATTCAAGGAAGAATATACTGTAAACCAATACATGGTAAACCAGCGTATGGTAAACCAATATAAGGCATAAAATACATATCAGTTTGACGCCACTTTTATGTTGTTTGCTTTTAAATGGAACGGATATTCCCATTTCTTGCGCAACAGTTGACATAGCCATAAATTAAACATAAACTTTACAGTTCAACATTCCTAGTAATTGGAATTTCAAAAAACATAAATAAATAAATAAATGAAATATCCGGTGGCAAAAGTCCTTTACAAAAAAAAAAGTTGTCTCTTGCAATGTGACTAATGATAATTATCTAGCTGAAATTTTCTAAGCTGCATTGCATTTTCCTTGTTATTTTTTACTACAAATTAAATAGAGAATAATTTTTGAAACAATAACTGAATGTATCAATTGTTTTTCCTGCACAGTTCCTATGTAGTTTTATTAATTTTCCAGGTACATTTTTATAATTTTATGTACTAGTGGGCTGCACCCCCTGCTCGCTAACTCTTGTCTACCCCCGAAAATTGCTACTCAATTTTATATGGTTTGCTTCGCAAACCAAGCTCGCTTCGCTCGCTACTAACTTTGGTACATTGCAAATGCACAAAATTCTAAGAATTCAAAACAATCATTCAAATCCATAAAACAACTTTTTTTTAAAAAAAATACATCTTTTTAGTAAATACTAAGTCATTAAAATAAATTTGACTTCAAATAAATGACATGTAATTCGTTAAACCTATTAGAAATGTGCTATAGTATAAAATCTTTAAAGAGGTTAAACTTTTGGCTATAATTAAGTCTATTAAAAATTGAAGTAAGTTAATAAAATTGGCGAAACCTGCATAAACAAATAAATTCTAGTAAAACAAATAAATTCATGATATAAATCAAAAATCGTCAAATAAATTCGTAATATATAAATTCGTGAAAAAAAGCGCTTTCGACTAAATACTAAAATAGAGATCTATCGACAAAGACTACTCACTTCTGCCTAGCTTATACTTTCTCTGGTTATTTCAGTTTCCGTTTTTAAAAGTGCTATATGTTGAGCCATCTCAGCTGGACTTGGCATGTGACATTTTTAGCGGCAATCATTGGTCGATTTTCTAGCGTTGCCATTCGGGGAGTTGTAATGAGGCTTTTTTTTGTCGCCGTGTAAGAGAAAGATATATATATATAGATATTGTAATTTCTGCGAAAAAAAACTGAAGGTTGCGCGTAGCAGCTATGACGTTTTTTTAATGTAAAGACATGCACTGGTGAAAGAAATTAAGAGAATTTGTAGATTTAGTCGGTTATATCGGGAACTACTGGACCGATTTTAATGAAATTTGATTTGTAAATACATTGATACAATGCAAAACAAATGACCATTCAATAATTGTAATACACACGCATGAATGTGAGTTACAGTCGTTGGAGTCAGAAGGTATGAAACAGCGATTGCAGAATAAACAAATAAAAAAATGGGTTAATAGAAAGTATGGTCCCCTTTTACAGATATACAGGTCTTGCAGCGTGATTTCATACTTGAAATACGGCAGTTTATCATTTTTTGTGGCATTTGGTCCCACTCGTTCA
The DNA here is from genome assembly GCF_043381705.1 of Parasteatoda tepidariorum. Classification (NCBI taxonomy): domain Eukaryota; kingdom Metazoa; phylum Arthropoda; class Arachnida; order Araneae; family Theridiidae; genus Parasteatoda; species Parasteatoda tepidariorum. The sequence goes on along the minus strand of NC_092206.1, from coordinate 58,882,519 downwards.
GCAACGCTGTTTTTATTCCCTGTATGGTTTTCGGAGGGGGTAGCGAGTTGCAACTGCCCTCCCCAGAACATTCCAGACATGTTCTTTAGGGTTGAGATCTGGATATCTGGCTGGCCAATCCATCCGGCGAATATCCTCACTTTTTATAAATTTGTCGACCCGAAGCGCTCTATGTGGCCTCGTGTTATCGTCCATTAAAGTGACATAGGGTTTCAAGATTTCATCCCTATACCTCACACCAGTCACAGAGCCTCTTTCAAAGACATGGAGAGGTGTGCGGCCTTCCAGCATAATTCCTGCCCAGACCATTAAATCTGCTCAGTTATAATAGCCGATTTACACGACGCTGGGCGTTAAATTGAATTCTCTACAAATCTGGACCTGAGATTGGCCTCCTTCTAACCTCCGCATAATTCACCACCCCATTACATTATTAAACGTTAGTGGTTACTCATTTTTACTCTTGCTATTTGAATTTCACCTATTGCTGCAAAATAACACAAATAAATTCGTTGATTTGTGCTAGCGAACGAAATGCGTCTTAACTTACGCCCCCTTATAAAGCATAGTTCTCTACTGGCTCCACTTACACACACGTGTACGCTTACGTATTTGATGTACAAGACTTGCATTTTTCTCCAGAAACTGTTGTTTTACATTCAGTTCAGTTATTTTCATGAAATTCGATAAAATATGCAAATTTTCTTAATTTATTTCACCAGTATAGTTTGCTTTACATATTTATGAATTATATTGGTGATTAATTTGTCTCAATTTCTCATTCAAATCGATTCAATATTGAAGCTTAATATTGCAAAATATGAAACATTTATGTTCAGAGAATGTATAATGTGTTAGTTTCTAAATTACATGAAGTGATTTCTTTGTAGATTATCATGCGCCTTTTATAGAGGGAAGCGAACAAAAAAAATTTCTGCTAAATAAATATTAAAACAAATTATCTTAGTAAATAGGAATCCATACTCTACTGCTCAAACCAGCGTACAAGATTTATGGAGTACATAATTTTTACATCCTATTAACTTAATATTTCCGAACACAGAATAAATTAATTCAATCCACTGAACTATTTTAATAGTTTAAAACGTACTTTAAATAGTTAGTTTCTAAATACTAAATCTCTATCGAGTAGACGGACGCCGTTAATTGAGGAAATAATTAGGTAAGGGAGTTAAAGCATCATTATTTAAAAGTATTTTGTATTAATTTATCTGCTTTTGCATCATTAATTCGTAATAGTATTAGAATATAATTAAATTTATAGTTATATAAATTATTTCCTTTTTTGTAATTTAACTAGGAAGAAAAGAAGCAGTTAAATATATACTTACATTTTAGTTCAATTAGTTAGAAATTTAATTGTATTAATTTAATTCAATTTCGTGAAGTTAACATGGACATAGAAATAACGTTGTTGTGGTTATTGTTTTAAGCAACACCTTTTGTTAAACCGCAGGAAAAAAACTATAGTTTAATTTTTCAAGAACAAATATCAATCGAAATTATGTTTAAATGAAATAAACAGATTGTTCACTGAATAACATTTTGACGAAGCTAATTATTAATATTAGGTTATTTCCTTTATTTTTGAATATCTTTTATTTAAGCATTTTTGTTTTTGTTTTATAATCAAAATGAAATTTCGTTCATTATTTTTATTTCCGCTCTCTTTTTAATTTTTATCATTTCTACAAGTGTTCTATTTTTTTTTACTCTGGTACATTCTGCATGCGATTCTGTTGGGCTAATCGTCAAATAATCTTTTGTTTTTTCAAATCGAATCGAAAGTAAGGTAAAGAGAGAGGTTGTGGGTGAGGTCAACCCCAACCTCTCTCTTTAAATTTATTTGTACGAACGCAGTAGTCAGTGATTTGTTCTATGATGTTTGTATAAATTCTCATACAACTTAAAGTTAATAAGCTTCCAATTATGGCTGTATTTTTATGTTGTTGTTGTTGTTTCTAATGTTACTCCTCAATATCATCAAGCCTGCTTAGTGAAAGCAAGCGAATTTAAGGCAGATGGTGCGTTTCTAGTTTTGCAGTGGCGCCTGCTATGCAAAGAATACGACTTCAGTCTGCATTTTTTATTGTAAAACAAAATAAGTAACTTAGGTTGGAAAAATAGTATTAAAAATCTATGGAAAAGTTAGAACGAAGTAAATGACATTAGAAAAGTAAGATAAACACATAAATAGTTAGAATAAACGTTTTTGTAGAAGGTAAAAATGAACCATGTTTCGTAAACATTAAAATTTTCCCCCCAGAACAATGAGTGATGAACATTGAGATTCACAGATGGTAGTACAGAATTAAAATAAGTGATAAAACAACTTCCTCACTCCCTTTTATAAAAATAAATTTTATTAGCTTATATTTTAATATGCAGAAAAATTTAAATTTGGTGAAGAGAAGTAAGGAAGAGAGAAGGAAACAAAGAGATTCTTTGCGTTATCAATGCTGAAACTCTTAAAGAAGACTGTGAAGAATTGGGTATAGTTTGATCACCAGGAGTTGGCACTTGGCTCCACCTCTTCGGACGAAGAGTTCATTTCAGAGCTGGAAAAAAAGGAGAAACGTCTCCGCTCTTGAAATTGAGGCAACCTTTAATGAGCAAAAAACGCAAACAATGAATTTTCTTTCAATCACTTGCTTCGCTTTATACTCTGTTGTTATACCTTCTGTTACTCTAGCTAATTGTAGCTAATTGCAGCTATATTGCAGTCAAATGTCTCAAAATTCACTATTCACTCAAAAGAGAAAAATATCAAATTTATAAAATACTTAATGTTAAAAAAAGGCACATGAAGATTGCGAAATAAATATTTTTGTCATACGATTGCCTAATAGCATTCTTGATCAGGATAGTTCACATCCTTATTCCAAAAATAGCGAAATAGTATCGTCGGATACCACGTGATGAAGGCGGAGCCAAGTGCCAACTCCTGGTGAACGAACTATACTTGCAACTCGAGAATTAATGCAATGATTATGCCTAATCATGTGATTTAAATAATATTTAATTGGATACCTATAAGCAAGGTCACGCGCGGATGTCAAACTTTATTGGCTTTTGAATCGACAAATGCCACGATTTACCTACGATGACGTCACTTGCGGAAATCCAATTAGAGTTTGGGTTAAGAAAATTGCGGAAGAAACTGCCAGTTTTATGAATTCAATGTTTTATCAATAAAAAGAAAGCGTAAAATGCATTTGTCTTTAAAACGAATAGTGAAATTTTCAAATACTAATAGTTTTTTTGCCCTGTTTATACTACTTACCCTGTTTATACTACTTTATTTAAAATATAGTACAGTATGTAAATGTATGCGTAGTTTAAAAATCCTTAATATGTATCAATAATAAATCAAATCACGAAAAGTAATTTTTTCGTAATATCTTGAATGTCCTTCCTCCCTAATCTTCAACCCTCAATTCGAAAAATTGATGAAAAATCTATAATTATAAGAGATATTAAAATATAGTTTGATATCATTATTATAAAACGATGTGCTTTAAGAGGTCTTTTGATAGAGCAATGAAGTTTTGCACGGTATGCAAAGTTTTTCCAATTTATTTGTAAAAATGCATAATGTAAGTAATTTATAATACAACAAAATTTTCCTAAAGGATGGGTAAAAAATTGAGACTGTTAACTGATGCATCGGAAAACATTACATAAAAAAGTTAATGCGTTTTTTAGAGCTGAACAATTTTTAGTAACCCAAGATAACTTAACTTTAATTAGCGTTCCTCAGTAGTTAATACTCAACTAATATGAACTGAAAACGGCGTTATTTCTATATTTCCTTGTTATATCAAGCGAATTAGCATAAAATAGGGAAGATACTCACTTTTATTATACATGCACGTGATAAAATGTATTATTTGCAATCATTGAAGATGGTAAAGTGTTAAGGCAGCACATCTACTTCTCCAAACTAACAAAACCATTTTTTTTTGTCCTATGCCTGTTTAGGCAGAGGGGCTGCGATTGTTCTTGTTTTTCAGTGGCGCCATCTATGGCCAAGAATTCGACTTCTGCCACGCCATTCACACAACCACAAACCCGTTTATAGGGCGGGTCTCATTCTTAGACATTCACACACATAAAGGAGAAAGGACATAGAACACACAGAGAGAAAGAAACATCCATGCCTTGCCCAGGATTCGAACCTAGAACCTTTCTGATGCAAGGACAGTTCCCTGCCCCTACACAGGCTGGTTGGCCGCAAAACCATTAACTAAATTTTAGTTATAAGATTAAAATGATTAGTATATAAGATATATTTGATCATAATAAAATTTAAATCTTACTACATTTTTAAGTAACGTTTTTGTATAAAATTGAATCGCAATTGAATAGAAAACCTTTTCATTAAATGAGCTAACTAAGAATTAACGCTTTGCGTGAGGGGGTTTGAAGTAAAATCCATTACTCCAAAGAATTTCTTATCCCAGGTATATATAAACCGACAAAGGAGAAATCTCGAAAGTTGAGAAGCGTTCTTAGCAGGCATCATTAAAAAGGCCGACAGCTAAGCCATCTTACTCAGCAATTTTCAAGCGCCTCTGTGTAAACGGTGATGATAAAGCAGAAAAAGAATAAGGGAGAAAAAAAATTGGGATGAGATTTGTTCCTTTTTAAAAGCTATCATAGTTAGAAAGACTTTCAATGAAAGCTACGACAGCGTAAACGACAATAGGAATGATGGGGGAAAACTTGGATTCCGAAGACCCTCTCAACTGAAAAGTCCCTAACATAAAAGGGGAAAAGCAGACTATAAAGGAAAACGGTTCCGGCTTCAAAAAAAGGAGAGGAAATGCCGAAGATCACGGTTCTTGATTAAAAGATTTCGATTACGACAACTAGATCTTATCGAAATCGAAAAGTTTGGGAAAGACGTGACATGATTATTGATATCCCCATACAAAACTATTTTAGGCAAGATTCTATACCTATGCAGCTCAAAATTGAACAAACTTTTTCTCCTGAATATTAGTTTATACGCTTTTAAAAAAATGATACATTGTTAAATTCTGAAATACATGCGAATAAAAATTCTGAAATACACAAACTCAATAATATTCAACGTATAAGTGCATTACCATGAGAAATATATATATGAAAACATTAATATTTTAATATGTTACGTCTGAAAGTGATAAAAAGTTTATGCTAAACATGTTTTGAAGTAAGTGTATAAAAACCGCAATGAAATGTTAGAAATTTTAGAAAGAGTTGAACTATAGTAGCATTTAAATTTATTGCAGCTTTTATCAGCTGCCAATTTGAGCCATATTATCAAGCTTCTTGAAACAGATTGCACAATACCATGGATTCAATTTAATGGGGTAAATTTTTCAATTTTACACTTTAAAAAGATTGCAGCAAATTTGCACGATCGAATATTTCAGCCGAATCAAATGGCAACGGAGGCAAATGACAATCGAATCGCAAATGGCAACGGGGTAGTCGTAAAATAGGTTAGTTGTTACTTGTATATCTTAACAAATGGAGAAAGAGAACCTTCCTTGCAGAACTGTTTCGTCGTTCCAGCAAACGCTCTGTAACGCTCCGTTAGAGGGTTCGAATCCCCTCGTAACTCTGAATGTACGTTTGTGATATCCTTGTCTTACTTGTGATATCTATTCTTCAACTTGATAAAGCCAATAAACCATATTTTTTAATAAATATAGAAGCCTGAATTAGCATGCGCTACAATGACTAAATTAGATAAATAAATAAAATACAGAGTTTGCTACAATAGGTAGGTTTATTTACGTCACACTAAAGCTGCACAATGGACTATTGGCGACAGTCTGGGAAACATCCCTTAGGATGATTCGAAGATATGCCATTGCAATTTTAATATTCTGCGAGGGGGATGTTTCCCCTGCTTTGGTAGTCCGACGAACTGTGTGCGAAATCGAGCACTTAACATTAGAACAGTTTAACGAGGACCGATACCGGACACCCTCGGTCTCCATTCAGGCTGATCAAAATGGTCACCCAACCGCTGCCAGTGATGCTTGACTTCGATGTTGTACTGGGAACCACGTCAGTCTTGCGGGACGAGTTACGAATTCTGCCTGTTAGAATACTGGGGATCACATGTTTATAAAATTCTTCGATTTCACAGCAGCCATGAGTTTCGCTTAAAATTTCTCCGCGTAGTTGATGGAGCACAGGTTCGATTCGACTTTCCATCAGGCTCGGCATGGGGTATTTTAGTGATAATTTTCTAGAAACCCTCTTATGTTAATAAGTTCTCTATAAGTTCTTCTTGAAGGAGACTTTATTCGAACTCGTTTTAGTTTCATGGCTATTTAAATGTGCTGTAGCGGGCTGAGCATGAGATATTTTAGTAATTTTGTCAAGGCGACACCACTGCTGTAAGTGTTTTCCTCCAAAAAGTTGTTTTCAAGAAGGCGAATTTGACCCTATAGTTAAATTAGTTTCCTAATTTTTTATTAAGTGTTGCCGTTGAGCAAAGCATGGGACTTTTTATTGTTTTTTTTTTTTTCATTCCATGTAGCATGCATGAGTGTAAAATTGTTTAGTTTGTACCAATTCTTCATTAAATTCTTTTCTTCCAAAGTTTTGAATCTAGCAAATGCTTGAAATGTTAAGTAACACTCTTCTTTTTAAGTTGACCAGCGTCCTGACAGAACTAAAAAATAATTTGTAAAATTTTTGAAAGAACATACGAAAACTCCCCGCTTTTCTATTTCTAGTGTTTATAAAAAAATACTTCAGTTGAAGAATATATTCCTGTTGTATTTTGTTGTTGCAAAATTAAATTAGAAAGCAATAAGTTTTCGAAGATCCTTTTATTGACTTTAATTCCAGTATTTTAGTTTTGTCGGTATTCTCGTCAGCTTACTCTTTTTGATGTAACTAAGATGGAATATGTTCTTTTGCGTATCATATAACAAACTCACTCTCTCAGAGGACAAACGAAAGTGAGTTTGTGTGATTTAGTTCAGTATAGAACATACCGCACTTCCCTTCTAAACCTATAAGCGTGGCCTTCCATGGCCGAGTGAAATCACCGGACTAATGCTTTGTAGCGTGAAAGTAGCTGGTGTAGCAACATTGCATGAAAGTAGCTGGTATGAATCCCGCCGTAACCCTGAATGTATCTTAATCCTGCCTTCCTCTGAATTGTGCTATTTTTTCTTTTACTTGAAAAAGCTCATAAGCCATATTTGTGTAATTGGGTACACAAGCCTGCATGAAAGTGTAAAAATAAATAATCTATGAAGTAGGGATCTTCCTGGCTGAGCGATATCATCCGCCAGACACTTTGCGAGTGGGGAGGTCATGGGTTCGAAACCCGCCGTAACCCTGCATGGTATTCCTCGTCATCCTTATCTGAATTGTCTTATCTGAGCCCTCTTATTTGACAAAGACTTATAAGCCTAACTTGAGCGCACAAGCCTGCAAATGTTTATAATTTCAATAAAGCAATAAAGTAATGTCTGAGCACACAAGTCAGCAAATGTATGTAATTTCAATAAATCAATTTCAATAAATCAATAATGTCTGAACTAAAAACAATTATTAATTTTAATGCTTCCTGATCGTGATATGTGTGTAGAATTAAAACCCCCAAAAACATTTTGTAACCATTTTGATAGTCGACCAAAAGCAAATACAGGTACTATTTACTTGCTCTCAATAGTTCTTAATTCGATTTTGAAAAAAAAGAAATACTTGCTAAAAGTTCTGATGAAAAACATGTTTTGAATCATATGTTTCTTCTTTTATTCTTCTGCTTTATATATCATATCTTTTGGGTAAATATTTAACTCATCGCTTAAAGACATAAAATTTTGATGACAAAGCTTACTCTATGATTTTTTCTGCTAAAAGTGTAGCGAAGTTTTGAATTTTACCTCGTTTTTAAAATCTGCCGATTAGACAAGTGATAAGCATTTTCTTTCTTTCTTATTCATTTTTCTCCTAATTGTCAGAAAACCATTAGAATCAGTTATTCAAAAATCTTTTTTCCCAAATGGTCTTTGAGCGTTGATTGAAAAAAAAATGCTTTAATTTATTTTGTAATGTCTGTTAGATCAAAAAGATCTAATCCTAATACGATCAAAACGCTATCACTCGATTTAAACGTTAAATGTATAACACTAGGATTAAAACTCATTATTATTTACAAATTAAAATGTATAATTTTAAAAAAGTTCTCATTCTTAATTTATTGCATACACATAATGTCTGAGAAAATATTAAAAAATATTTTTTTAAGAAATTGGGTCTTCGTTTGCTTAGCGAAATGAAATAAATATGCTTCATCTGTTTAAAATGTACAGGAAATGAATTGAGAGAATCAATATTTTCTATTTTCTTTTTATTAATACACTAATAAATATAAAGAAAGTTATATGTACAGTGCGTCAAAAAAGGATCACCCAGAATAACTTTTGGATCGGATCTTCACGTATTAAGGGACAATTTTAATAGTTCGTGGAGGTAACTTCAAATATGCTAATTAATAAGTGCAAATGATATTTTAAGTTAAATTACGACACTAAACCCTAAAACGTACTTTCTCTAAATAAACCTACCTTTTTTTCAACGGATTCAGATTTCTGACTCCCAAAATATAGGGGGGGGGGAGTAGCAACAATGTGGTCCAAAACGTTTGGTCAAGAAAGCGGTCTAAAGTTTGAACTCCTTTATCTTAATTTTACTTTTTGCGTATTTTGCCCTATTTCGAGAACTTTTTAAGTGAATTGAAAACTTTTTTTACTCAATTATAAAAATCGTTTATTCAAATAGAATTCCATGCAAAATATAACTTTTCTTAAATATTTTTTATTAATTTATATAAAAATTTTCGAAAAAATTGAGAATTATAAGGTACGCAATTTTCAAATCATTTTAAAGAATGAAATTTTACATGGTAAAATAGAAATTTATAGCAAAATTGGTCGAATCGTTCCTGAGGAATTAAATTTCAAATTTCACGTATTCTAAATCCGTATTTAGGTTACAGAAAACTTTAATCACATCGTAGCTCAAGGTACCAATATTATGGTTAGATGTTGAGGCTTTCTATCAGAGATTGCAGTTTAGATTAAACAACTGAATACAATGGGATATGCTTGCAATGTAAACAAAAAATTGGGCTTTCAAAAATGATGTTAAAATGTTATTTAAGCATATCATTATTTTCTATTTTATAAAAAATCATCCATTTGTTTCGAGTTCTAATACCTCGATATTCATATAAATTTATCTAATGCTTAACTTTATTATGAATTAAATAAGTGCCATTTCATTTAGGAAACAGTGCTGTTCTCTGAAATGTTCAGAATAATTTAATTTTGCTATCATTTTAATTTATTAGACCTTATTTTCAACTTTGAAAAGAAAAAAAAACATTGTAAGGAAAAAAACTACAAAGAAAACCGAAAGTTCTGGAAGATACTGAAGAAAGAAAATTCGAAAAATTTTCGCATTCCAAGGAAAAGAACTGCATACTTTCAGTACGTAACTTTTTATTTCGATATCGAGTGGCAAACAGATAGAATGTAAAAAGGAACAAAAAAGAAACTTAGCACACACCGATCCGGAAAACCGAGTGGCCAAAATCGAACTTTCATATTGAAGGATAGAAATTCCTTAAACTCGGAGAATGATATTTGCTCAAGAAAAATATTTTTTTTTTGGTGGAAAAGAAGATGCTTTTTCTAGACCCTTTGAAATTCCATTTCGATTTTGAATGGCGAGAAATAATGATGAAGAAACCAGAACAAACTAAACAGTACATCTGAGAATAGGGTTCTCTTTGCAACGAAGAGAGATGTTTACACTGCTCTTGTAAAATTGCACCCAAACAAAAATACCAATCCTGGTTCCATTTTCTCAAATTAGATGTTATCAAAAGCATAAAAAAGAAGGAAAAATGCTTGAAATGTAGTAAGTCGCCAAAAGTTTGAAAAAAAGTATATTCTGTTATTTCTTGCAATGAATAATAATGTAAAATATTGAATGTGATAATAACGTGATTGATGATAAATATTTAATATGATTATATCGCAAGGATTTCAACAGTTAAGATTCTTATTGTATACGATAGTAATGTGTATGTTAGTAACTTTGTTTTATGAAACGAAATCAGTGACTTAAATAAACAGTGAAATTGTAAGAATATATCATAACATTTCACTTAACTAGTCAATCAATTTTTGTATCCACTAATCAATTTTCGTGTTTAATTTCGATAAAATATTTCCTTAATCGAAATATTTCTTCGAAAAATTATTTGATATTTACATTAATATTATTAATTGTATAATAAATTTATGATCCTCATGATTGTGCATCAGTACTTGAAATGGGAATTTTTCTTACAATAATACGGAATATTTTGTACTGACTCTAACATTGACAGTAGGAAAGAAACAAAAGTTGAGCATTTTAAAAATATATTTATTTTCACTTCAGAAAACTATATATATATATATATATATATATANTTAGGACCCATAATCCTCCTAGAACAATCCCTGACGATTGAAAGCTACTTGAACATAGTTGCAGGCCAGGTTCACCCATTCATGGCAACAGTTTTTCCTGCGGGGGATAGTGTTTACCAACAGGATAATGCACCATGTCATAAGGGTCGAATCGTCATGGATTGATTCGAGGAACATTCCAGTGACTTTCAAGTCATCTCTTGGCCCCAAATTCACCTGACCTTAATCGAATAGAGCATTTGTGGTCCTACTTGGAAAACCAAATTCGTGCTGCCACTCTACCCCCTCGCATTGTAAGGGAATTGCAGGACCAGATGGAGAGCGCTTGGTACCAGATACCTCAGACTACCTATCAGCACCTTGTGAAATCAATGCCATGGTGGGTGCTAGCAGTTTTGAGGGCTAAAGGTGGTCCTACTTGTTATTAGCAGGGTGGTCATAATGTAATGGCTCTTCGGTGTATAAGTAAGTTAAGAGCTCGCAGCAAAATAGTTTTCTTCCTTTTAGTCACGGTGGCTCAGGGAGGATAGAGAGTTCGCCTTCTTAACAGACGACATGGGTACGAATATCAGCGATGACTGCTTCCAACCTTACACTGACTGCAGTGTTAACGTAAAATATCTCCAATTTGTCGAATCCCTGAGTGAAACTATTTTAGCCATCCGGCTAACCATAGTATTTTTACCTCTCTGTATATTCCGTACCTCTTCTTGTAACGAAAAAATACAAAATTCATCATTAAGTCCACCACGAAGGCTAGTTTGTCCCAACGATGTATCATGGAGTACCCTTGTCTTCTGAGTGAGATCAAAGGTTATTAGGCTATAAAGTTAAAGATTGATAACTGCACTGTTCAACGAAAATAATATTTCTCCCTTATATATAAAATAATATTTCTCCCCTATATATAAAATAATACTTCTCCCTTATATATAAAATAATATTTCTCCCCTACATATAAAATAATCTCTCCCTTATATATAAAATAATATTTCTCCCCTATATATAAAATAGTATTTCTCCCCTATATATAAAATAATATTTCACATTAAGACGAATTATAAAAAACTTATAAAAAAAAACTCGATGCAGTTTTTTTTCATTGATAATTTAGCAGCTTAGTTAAGAAAAGTCCCACGAATCTCTAATGAAAATGGTAATAGGAATATTAATGTTTTTTTCCTTAAAAAATTTAAATTATTATAAAGATTACAAACATTTTCAGGTATATTTCTCAAAAATAATTAAGGTTAAGTAGTTAAAATTTTCTGTTTTCTCCTAAATTTTTTTTACAGTTAAGTAAGAGAAATTGATTGTGATTTAAAAATAACCTATACAGTATTATAATAAGTTAATCAAACAATACTGATGCTTTTTTTCTGCTTTAAAATTGTAACAGCTAAGTTTGATAGGAAAGAAAAGTTTTGAAGTTGGATAATTTAAAAATGAAAAATATTTAATAATGGATCTGCTCTAGGGTTTGGAGTTTTTAGAGTTTTCTCCAAATTCTATCAACTTCAGAGTAGTTTAGGGTAAAAGTTGTTAATAGTTTAAGTTTTAATTAATAGAATTCAATTTTCGACTAATACAATTCATAATTTTCGCATCATTCTTTATTTAATAATAATTTTGTTAATATTTGAAATATTTCGCTCAGAAAACAAGTTGAAATCTTGAAAATTTATAAAATGAAATTTTAGCAAACTTTCACAACTTTTTCTGATCGTTATACTTAAAATGCACCAATCAAAATCTCAATTTCTAAGTGTATTTTTTAAATAATTTTTTTGTTTTCAAGAAAAAGTGACAAAAATACCACCAGTCGAGGCAGCGTTTGAAAACTTTTAGTATTAAATTGAAAAAAAAACTCAAAACACTTGGTCTGTACACAAAATCGTTTATATACAACAAAAAATTGAGGAAAAAGAATATTTGAACTTTTCTCTTAAGATGAAAATCATTTAAACTCTTCAGTCAGTTTTCGAACGGCATCGTTAGAACAGTTTGGAGCGAACTCCAAAAGCTCCGTGCTGGGGAACTTGAACTAAATCTTACACTCATGATATCCAGGACTAAATTTTAAAATTTTAACCAGAGAAAATAGTTATCTAATAGAAAGTTTCAAGTTTACAGCTTTAATAAATATTAACAAATCAAAAAAGTAGCAAAGAAGGAGCAAAAAAATTCAACCTTCAATTTCCATTTTGGATTTGAAAATACTATTCTTTACAAAGTAAATACTTTTAAGTAAAAGTATAATTCAGCTTTTAATATTGCTTTGAAAAATGTATTCTTCACATCAAGAAAATTTTTCTGTGCGTATCATTTCATTTTGAAAAGGAAGGGGGATAGTAAAATTTTTTCCCTGAGGTGTACTTGAGTTGTCAGCATGGTCGCAGTTTAACTAGACTAAGAAAAAATACCGATTACTTTCTTCAAAACTTTTTTCTTTAAAAGGAAAAAAGTATAATAAAAATAGATAAAAAATAACTCATAAGTGGTGGCCTCTTATATAGCAGAGGATTCAATTTCTCACCCCTTGTTTAAGTTCCTTCAGTCTGAAGTGGGGACCAAGGGGAAGGCCGACAAAAACACAAAAGGAGTTTTTGTGGACAAAATCCCATTAAAAAAGCGCTTGAGGCTCCTTTTTAAAGCTTGAAGGCTTGACGAAAAGAATGAGACGTTGATGGAATCTTTTATTCGCACCTTTTTATTTTGTGTCCCTTCAGCAGACTATTTTTTTTTTTTTTTTTTTTTTTTTTTTTTTTTTTTTTTTTTTTTTTTTTTTTTTTTTTTTTNTTTTTTTTTTTTTTGCTTTCTCATTTTCGTCCATGTTTATATACATTTTTTTGAGAAGAAAAGTGTTTGTTTTGTTAGAGACATTGTGTGTTGAAAATGATGATTTGTAATGCCTGAGGTTTTTCACATTGCTATTATAAGAGACGACTGAAAGTTTTCGGAAATCTGGGAATGAATAAGAAATGATGGATTCGCAAAGAGTGCGGTGTATGATTTCTGATTTCCGCTTATTTTGAGATTTTTGTTTTTTTTTGTTTTCCAATACTGCAGTGTTATTTCCTTGAAGTATGGAATAGGCATTTTGAAATGTGATCATTTGCTTTTCTAATTATAGTATTCACTTTTGATGATATTTAGTTTTAGCATCATTGATGTTATTTTCTTAAAGCGTTGAGCAGACATTTTGAACTGTGATGATTTAATTTTCTAATTATAGTATACACTTTTGATGATATTTATTTTTAGCATCATTGATGTTATTTTCTTAAGGCGTTGAGCAGGCATTTTGAAATGTGATCATTCAATTTTCTAATTATAGTACACACTCTTGATAATATTTATTTTTAGCATCATTGATGCTATTTTCTTTTCGAAATATGATCATTTAATTTTCTAATTATAGTACACACTTTTGATAATATTTATTTTCAACATCGCTAAGGGGAAGGAAATAATTTTGTCAACGTTATTGGTTTATTTTCACGCTATTTATATTCATTCATAAATTGTTCACCCAAAAGAGTGCATTCCAACTTTTTTGGGGTTTAATGGAACATTAAAAATGGCTGGAATTGTTTGCACCACTCCAGGATATTAAGAAAGTGAAAATATTTTATGATAAAATAAAGCAAAAATTAATATAAATATACAAAACTTATTATTATTATTATGATCTGAATTCTCGCGGCATGTTTGACATAATCTCGTGGCATAGTTGTGCGTTAATGAGATTGTGAAGCATTCGCATGGAAGAAAATGGAAATATATTTATATTTTCTATGAAACTGTACATTGAATGATCTCTTACATATTTATGGGTTTGGTACAATATATAAATAGATTTTTTTTTTTAAATTCAAGAAAGCGTATTTTAATTATATTAAACAAATTTCCTACGCTTAACATGTTTTTAACGAACTATAATATTTAACATAAACTTTTAAATATTCATCATATTTTCAAAAGATCTAAGTTTTCCAAATATTTTTTATTTTTTACGTGGTCCCATAAACTTGGAAATTTCTCTATCTATTAGCAACCGTGTAGTTATTATTTATTTTGTTAGGTTAACCTAACAAATGTTTTAAGCAATAATTTAAGTAGCGTTGAATTGTTAGTTATGCGTTTAGTATTTAGTTAGAATAATTTTGTATTTGAAGAGAAATTGAAAACAAGTTACCACAGAGTAATTATTTAGATTTATGTTTGATTCTGTTTAAAATGGCTGTAGGAATTTTAAATATAAACGGTGCTGTAGTGCCGCATACTGTCATATTAATTATTGGTGACGGAGCTTGCTTTTTCAAATAATAGTATATATATTTTATATAATTCACGAGTATGGCACGTGAGGTGCATGAAAAACTTATACACTATAAAACGGAAAATTGGGATGAGTTTTCTATCTTATCTCACGACAAAGATGGAAATAGTGCTTCTGCTGCCTACTATACTGAAATATCCCGAACTCATACTTACGGTGGATTATGTTATTCAATGGCTGCTGGACAGAATTTATATTATTACTAAAATTTAATACATAAAGATATTTGAAAATATCACATCTTTTGGAAATAGTTGAAATCAAAATATTTTCACTCGAGTAAAGCCGCGGGCAAACGTTAGACAGTGAAAAAAATTGATTTAAAACTAATTAAGTTGTGTATTAGAAAATGAAGAGGCATCGAAGATTTAAAATATTTATATACAGTTGTGATGCGCATTCTGTTTGGTTACCATAAAATTTTGTATGCCATACAATACAACTTGGAAAGTTGACCAAGTTGCTTCCCAAAGATTTGTATTTTATTACATACTAGCCGCTAAAGGCGGCCAGCTGTCCGCCACGCTAACGGTTTTCACAAATAAAGCTTTTTAAAACATAGCAGGAAATCTGAAAATTAGTGGACAATTAAAGTGTTCCTGTCCTGCAATTTTGTCTTCATATCCAGTTCTGTTGCAGATGTGTTATAGCTCTTGAGGATGTTTGAAGATGTAACTTTGGTATGGTAACATAAGGCCTATGGTAACCTAAGGCCTATGGTAATCTAACCTATAATATAAATATCAGGTGGAGACTTGATTTTTTTAAATTTTTTTTTAAAAAGGCCTCAGAAATTGTAAAAGCATAATACAAAAGTTGCTTTCGAAATCATCATTAGGTGAAAACCTCTTCTAATCTTTGACGTTTCTCTGATACTTCTTGGGCTCTAGAATTGCTTGTCGAAATTCGGTCATGTTCCATCCTTCTTCGACGTTCCACAGATGTTTCTTGGGCCCTTCTTCTTCTTTGAGAATCTCTTAATATCCTTTTCTTTGACAAAATACAAAGTTTTTTGGAAGGCGATTCTGCCATGTCATGTCAGTAATCGGGTTTTTAAGAAGTCAACGAATACTTTAGAACATACTATGAAAGCAAATCATGAAACTTCAGTATTAAAATCTAAGTGCTTACCTGCAAACTGAAACTTTCTGAAATAACTAATTACATTTAATAAAAACTGTTAAAATAAAGAATAGAAAAACCAAAGAGATCCAAGGTAAGTGTGATCGTTCCTTCAAAAACAATTAAATTCCTATTTTATATATTATATGGCTACAACGCTCAAGAAAAAAAACTAAAATGCTAAATACATGAAAAGAACACAAAAACGGGGGAAAATATACTTGAGGGTGCCCCTTGGCGAAATCGGCGACTTATGTTTGGCGTCTTACTTGGTTGCCAGAACTCCGTGGTAACAGGAATAGCGGCCAAAACATAGTGATATTTCAATGAAACAATTGAAAATTCAAGCAAAGCTTTTTAAAATTGCAGTGAACAGAATAGAATCAAAATTAATAAACCCACTATAATGCATTTTGAATCGAAACAAAAATTAATGGAGTAAGCACAGAAAGAAAAAGAGAAAAATAACTCACTTCTTCATTAAGCTTGAATATCTTCAGATTTTGGTGCACAGAATTCTCTAATTGCAGTTAGGTACTGTCTAAACTACGATCCCTTTCTAATAGATCTTTTTATGTTGGGAGCATTTGAACCTTTCACACGACCCATTCAAATCCATCTGATCAATCTTTACGTTCAACCAGAGACATCTTTCCCACAAACAGGACATTTATATCTATTACTAATTAAACCTTCATTCATACACCAGTCAATCACTACTTTTTTTCCTTTGTTATTCAAATCGTACAGAAACTTAAGATTTGTCTTATTGACAGTATTCATTTTTAGTACCAGAAGCAAAAGTAACCTTACCAGCCAGTATCCAAAGTAGAACTAACGGATCTCTGAAATTACATTTAAAAACAACGCTAAATTCTTAACCAATCAGAATCACGATTAAAATCTAAACCAATCAGAATAACGATTGGTTTTCAACATCGCCCAGCTTGGCGATCAACCTCGATCACAACTTGGCGGGGGCACCCTCAAATATAGTCTACCCCAAAAACGAATTAATTTTTTATGATATCAATTTCTATTTCTATATAATTTTTTATGGTATCAATTTCTATTTCTACATTGCTACAAAAATTATCGTCTTCGCTTAAGAAAAAAAAATAGAGCGTGGAAAGAAGAAGAAAAACTTATAATAACAATTATGAACATCGACAAATAAATCAAAGCAAAGCGTTCTATTTACGTATGGAATGTGTTGCCACATTTTTAATACAAAAGTTAAACTTTTCTCCACTTTGATAAATGTAAACAAATGCGAACCTTACAATTAAATTATTAATTCCTTCGTATATTATTGGTTTAAGTTGTCGAAATTTAATATTTCAATTGTAAGGCTCGCATTAGCATACATTTATAAGAGATATGCATTTTTTAATAGTTTTTTTAATATGGCTCTTATTTGAAGACGAAAAAGCATAGATTTTCTTACAAAATGACTGATAACTAAAAAACTAATCCAAATTTTTGAAAAAGAAAAAAAATACTTCTTCATTATGTCAAAACACAATTTTGTGTCAAGTTTCGTGCCTGGGCGAGGCTTCTGGGGCGATATATTGTGATTACAGACAGACACACAGCCGCTTTTATTATTATGTATAGATGTACCGTTTTAACCTGTTTTATGCAATTTTAATCTATTTACAACTTTATCTGATTTTATTGTCTTCTGAATGTTTTGCGTGTCATGCATAGTTATAACAATATAATGTATTTTGCAAAGCAGATATGCTTTATCTTACATTGGCTGTAAGAAAAACCGCTTGTTTGTCCCAGCATGTCCTTTTTTGAAACTTGTGCCATTAAACCTTACATTCAATTCAGTTCTCCCCAAAGACGGCTAATTGTTCATTATTTTCTGTACCTAAACCATATCCATTTAAAAGAATATAAAATCAATAATGCAACATTGTAATATTGTTTTTAAGTATTACAAAATTTTAACAATAACATATTGGCTCTGTAACATATTCATGAACGTAATTGGAGTAAATTAGTTTTAATTTTGTGACTAAGTTAAAATAAATTATAATTGTAAAAATTTTTTCTTAAATTTAAAGTACCTTGAGTAGCTTTACTTAATATCTTTCAGAGATTCACTGTGTTCTATTCATACCGAAAAGTACATTACAAACCTCCTTAAGGACTTAGAGAAACACTTCCGGATGACGAATGCTTCACAATGAATAATACATCAAAAGATTCTTTTCAAGCGATTCACAGTTCAACTAATTAGTAAATGAATGGTTTTGAAGTATTGATCAAAAGCTGCAAGAGAGTGCAAAATTATTTGTAGTTTGATTATTTTCTTTTCAAGGATTGTTTGCATTGTTTCGATTCTTTCAAACTCTATTCTTTACTTGCAGTCGAAACGTTGAGTGTTTTCGCTAAGAGATGCTTTGTAAACAATAATTCTTTGGTGTTCAAATTAATGCTTTTTACATCTGTTTGTGAAAATACTTTTAATTCCTCATAATCCTAGGCTGAAATAAACATAACTAAATAATTATCAAGTATCATATCAATAAAAGAATTAATAAAGACGTTTATAATTTGTGCATTATTGAATAGCATGAGAAATCTGTTCATTAATTGAAATTAAATACAACTTTTTTTTAAAAAAAAAATATGTATATTATTGGCAATGCATTAAACACTGATGTTCTATAGAATACCTTGTAGGCAAGAATATACATAGGAAATGTATATGACATAAATAGCACTTTACCTAGGCGTTGTATAAAGGTTGCCCAATAAAATCTGTATTCACACTCAAAATTTTTGAGAACTGTTGCTGAATATTAGCAAAATCTAGACTTAGTATATAACGGCAATGTGCTACATTAACGTTACGAAAGCGTTATGGTAAATGGGGAAAAGTTAACTCCAAAGATGTAAAACAACATCAGTTGACTATGTATAGACACTTTGTAGACATAAACATAGAAAGCAAAGTAATTTTTTGTTAATTAGTTTCTTTTTCCTCCAAGATTGTTTAGTCCTGTCTGAGGGTTGGGGATCAATAACACAGAGAAGTGCGTTTTAAACGTTTGTTTTAAAGTATTAATGTCCACAATTGGGTCTATTCGTATTAATTCGTATGTGATGCTCTACAGTTTTATAATTCACTTAATTACCCAAACCCATACCTTTTTCGATATAGAAACTCCATCTTGGAATTTCTTCAACAGGAGGAGTTGTTCAAAAGTTTAGATACAGGGTGCGGACTTTAATGGCCACCTTGTATAGAATCTATATAACTCTTAATCAATTTCATAGAACAATAAATGTTTTTTTAGCAAAATAGGAAAAAAAAGTCTTAATAATTTTATTATTCAAAAGATTTTATTTCTCGAAGAAATTAAATACCTTTTTTTTTGAAAAGAATAAAAAAAGACTGTCATTGAGAACTTTTGTCCAATAACATATAAATAAAGTTAACTACGTTAAAATAGTTCAATGTGTTCGAAAAACGCTAAAAAATGTGAAAAGTATTATGCGTTCATAAAGTAGATCACGAAAAAACTAGGATCACGAAAAAGCTTATATTTCTATGCCATAAAAGTTTGCCGCCTGTCAGAAAAAATTATTCTTCAACTGGGGGCTTCTTTCATTTCGTTATTTATGAAGAAGCACTTGTTGAGAAACTCTTTTATGTAACGAGCAAAATACCAGATCCTAACGAGTGAAAATCATTCTTCATTAAGTCTGAACTGTGCGGCGATTGGTCCGGCTGTTTCCTTCCAAAATATCTGATCAGATTTCAGATGTGAATCACTTAATAGGATACATGCAAGTAACGTCGGGTGGGTATCTCGATCCTGATTGGCAGTTGAAACGTGGTATTTGTTTACGTAACCAATTATTTTTTTTCCTTATATTTCGATTAATTCAAGCCCGTCAAGCATCAATTGTCTTAAGTGACACATTCTATATTCTTACGCAAATAATCTTTCACAAAGATTTCAATTTTCCGCTGTTCATTTCGTACTCAACGCAATACCAGGCACGAAGTCATGTAGAGCATAAACAAACTCATTATGCATCGACGTTGCCAGATACACAAAACAAATCATGGTTACAATAAAATAAATAAACAAATAGTGCATCTAAGTTAAGTAAAAGAATTATATTCAATAAATTCAATTTGCAATACGGCGCTGTGCTCAGTTAACTTCACGTTAATTAACATTCTTAGTTATGAAGAAAAACTAAGTTCAACTTTAACACACCATTTCGCTTATAAACGATCAGCTGGCTCAGACGTCATAGGTCACATGTGTGGGTATCCGTGACCTTCTTCATTCTTGAGATACAAATACGCATTTGGGTCTGGCATAACCATGAGGAATAAACTTCTGCACGTTGAAAAAAAAGACGAAAAAAGAACGAAACAAAAAAAGCCACGTTGCTTATTCTGTTGATGAATTTCCTCCGATGAATTGTTCTTTTAGGTTGAAAACTGAAACACTGATCGTTTTTCACAAACGGTGAGCAGATAAATTCCTTAAATATTTTGAACATATATTTTCCACTGTACACTGCAACGCTGCCAACATAAATGGTGTCTAATAAATCTTACAAGGCATGCCGGGAGCCAGTACATACTCATTTTAAAAAAATCAATCTAAATTTGAATAGCTACAATGATATGGATCTTAATTTCCGAATAATTCTCGAACTAAGAGCTTAGAAAAGTACATAAACATCAAGTATACTTTTTCTTGCATGTATTTAATTTATTATTTAATTATGAAGCCTAAATCATAAATTGACAGCTTTTATGTTGCTTGCTAAAGATTTTTATAATGGTAGTTTAAAATCAGAGTAAAAGCATTAAAATTCTCAGCAATTTTTCAGATTTTGTCAAGCTTTTACACATAGGTGGCACATGGTTCTTCGATATGCTTTTAAACGTATTGTGGGAATTAAAATAATTCTGAATTAAATTTTTCAGACATAGAGTAATGTATGAATAGTACTTAGAATATATATGAATAGTACTTAGAATATATGAATAGTACTTTAATATATGAATAGTTGGTTCAAACTTAGAGTAAAATATGAATATGACTATTATTCATGTTTAGTCTAGTGGTAGTCTTACTACATAGTTGTTGCCAAATCCATAATATAGGGAACTGAGAGATAACTTTTGCCTTAGATGACTAATAAGTTTGGATCTGAAGAGAAAAAAAAACATTTACTCTTTTTGAAAAAAAAAAAAACATTTCCTCACTAAAAAATGCTAATTTAAAACGAATATTTCTATCATTAAACTTTTAAATTAATCAAAAGGCTCGTATATTTCCACATTTATAAGCATCCTTCCATAACTATTCCATGCGGCGAAAACTTCAACTTTAATGCGATTTTCAGAAAAAGACATTTGTGCTCGAATATATATAGCTACCCGAAATAAGGTATTTGGATGACGTAAGAGTCAGTCGGTATATTACTGGCGTGTCATAAAAGCTAGAAATTTTCCTAAGGATAAAATAGACCCGTCAACAAAGGCGAGCTAAAAATGTTATTGAGAATTCCCCAGTGGCAGCAGCTGGCATGAAGAGCTTCACAAATAGAAGACCTGCTTCACAGCAATGTCTGTGGTCTTAAATTTTCTTTATTTCTCTCTGCTTTGCACAGTTGATGAAGAAGTAAACACTATTAAAAGAATAGAAGGAAAGATATTGATTAATAAGTGCTGAAAGTAATTTTTGTCGAATAGTTTGTGGCATTTATTTGGCTCCTATTCTTATTTATTTTTTCTGTGTTTCATATAAAATATTTAATGTTTAACCGCTAATGGTAAGAACTGCATGATTTAAATTGTAAATTGAGCTAAAATTTAATTTTATAATCGTTAATATGTGATTCCTTTAAAGAGGTAAGGCGCATAAAATAAAATAAAAGAGATATATTTTGTAATTTTAGAGCTAACTGCTGCTTTATCATTTAAAATGCAATCTTGAGGGTGTGAAGGTAAAACCACAAAGGCAAGCCTGATTGGTGAAACCGAGCAAATTTAAGGCGGAGTGTGCGTTTCTTGTTTTTCAGTGGCGCTATCTATGGCCAAGAATTCGACTTCTGCCACATCATACGTCTCACCCGTTTATAGGGCGGATCCATTCATGCATCCAACATGAATGAATCCATTCATTCATCCACAGATCGTAATTTTGACCTGAATCAGAGAACGATCGATCTCCAACCCAGTACCCCCAGAGGTATTGATTTGTTATGGAAACATGGAGGACTTTTGCGACTCGGCAGATTTAACGTACATCAGTTCTCAAAGAAGTTTCTTAATTAAAAGTTCAGTACTGTTTAGTGTATCAATAGTGCAGAAATCAACAATAAATACAAAAAATGAAACTCTTCTTCTCCCGCCAACCTCAGAAGTCGTTGGGAGGAAAGCATGGTGCAAACTCGTATCAAGAATCTCTGCTGCCCCCAAAATGTTTTTTTTTAATATTTATACACAGAGACTTGCATGATGTCTGTGAAAGCTAGTTATCTTCTCCTATGTATATTCTTCTCATGTTGCGCCTATCATTTTTCAGCAACTATACAAAGCTCATCGTCATCAATATTGTCAACATGTTCCGGTTTTCACAGATGGCTCAAAATGTCCTAGCTATGTAGGCTGTGGTATTGTTATTGCTGACGACACCTACAGTTATAGAATACCAACTATGTGTTCCGTATTCACCGCTGAGGCAGTTGCAATTCTGTTGGCATTAAGGCTTATTTCAGCTAGTTTGAATCGAAAATACTGCGTTTACTCAGATAGTATGAGCGTGTTGCGCCAACTCAACCATTTTGACAATGAAACTCATCCCATTTTGTGTTTTATACAGCATTTGCTATTTAATCTTCATAAAAATGGTTTCGATATTTTATTTTGCTGGGTTCCAAGTCACGTTGGAATCCCTGGCAATGATTTAGCCGATACAGCAGCGCGATCTGCTACTACTACTTTAAATTTATCTATACCATTCTCAGATGTTGTTGTTGTTGCTAATTCCCATCTGGTCTGACGGGGTCAGACCAGATCAATGAATCCGTTGACATTCAGAAAATCCGAAACCAGAATGGGAGAGGAATGAATGTCATTCCAGTCCAGCCCTAAACAGTTCAAGATATTCTCAGATGTAAAAATACATATTAAAAAGTATATAAAATCTTTATGGCAGCAGCAGTGGGATAACCAAGTGAATAATAAGTTGCACGCTCATAAGTCAAATTTGGAACCCTTCCCTGTGTTGCGACTACGTAGTGCAGATGTTAAGCTTACCCGTCTGCGAATCGGACACACCAGACTGACCCATCTACATTTGTTGTTTGGTGAACCACCTCCTCAATGCAACACTTGTGATGTTTTACTTTCGATTCACCATATTTTAATCACATGCCCGTATTTTAACAGACATCGTCTTGCCTTTTTTGGCAGTTCTATTTTATCTATGGGAGATTTGTTAGGTGACTCTCATCATCCGAACATTTTTGCATTTTTACGTGCTATTGGCATTTTAAATTGTATATAAGTTTATTCTGTTCATGAATTTATTCATTTTTAGAAGGATATTCTTACCTTTATACTATTTTACTGTGTTTTAACTTTGACGTGATTTTATTCCAATACTACCGTTGATTGTTTGTATATGATTTTATCAATTTTTAATTATATTTAGGAAAATAAGTATGCACTTCATTTTTGACATGTATAAACATATTGTTTGGCGCAGCATGTCCACATTTGGATTTTGTGCCATTAAACTCTACATTCAATCAATCAATCAACCTATGTATATTCTTTGACTAAACTACGGCTTACATCCATTATTGATTGTCAGGAAATCAAATCTGGAAAGAAAAAATAATTCTAAAAGTATGTTTCTAGAGGAATTTCATAACATGAAACATCGTCCATACAATGAAGATAGTATATCTAAAAATAGAATCATTAAGATTAAATCGCAATACATGACAAACCGTTATCTAGATCAAAAGTTATTCAAGTGTTTCGTTTTATTTATTTATTTCAACTTTGCGCACTGCACATTTAGGACGCGCTGAAACACAATGTAGTTAAAATTGCTGCACTCTTAATAAGGTTTAACTAAGTCGCACAGTTAAAATTCGTTTTCTCAGGAACTATTCGTACGATTTCATTCAAATTTTGTACTTTGAATTACAGAATTACGTTTTTAGAGTGATTTTAAAAATTTGTATACCATACAGTTTAAGTTTTTTTTGGTCATTTTTAAATAAAATATTTAAAAAAATATTAAATTATGATTTAAAATTATTTTTGCATGGAATTATTATTGGATCAATGAATTTTATAATTGCGTGAAAAAAATCAATTCGCTTAAAAAATTAAGAGACATGACGAAATTCGTAAAAAAAATTAACATTAAGGGTACCCAACTTTAGAACTTTGGACATCTCAACTGACCAAACTATCGGGGCAATATTTCCTAGATCATGTCCACCCTCTATATATTAAGAGTCAGAAATAATTATTCTTTAGACAAATTATGTTTATTCAGAGGAAGTACGTTTTTGTGTCCGATTTCGTAACTTAAAGCATCGTTTATGCTAATTAATAGGTGAAACTATCGAATCATTACAATTGAGTCCCAATACGTGAAAGTCCATACTGCAGATCCAAAGTTACTTAGAGTGATTCGCTTTTTTCTTGTTTTTTCACTCGTTTCATTATTTAACTGATACTACATTATTTAACTAAATATTTCGTATCAGTCAATAGTCATATTGGTCAGGTTCCAAAAAAATGCAATTAAAAAAGACGTACCAGGCAGTCAGTAAGTTGCTCGTGTTTCATGCGGAAGAAAATTTCAACCTTATTTTTAGCCAGTATTTAAGATCAAAAAAATCTAAACATATCACCATGGGATCAGAAATTATGTAACTCTAGAAATTAACTAAATATTCCAACATCTATAAATTGTTTGTCACCATTCTGCATTACATTCTCATGTTCGCAAACATTTAGGTGCGTCAACACTTTCATTCAATTTTTTTCTATACCATATTTTTCAGTTCTTCATTGTCCGAAAACACTAAATAATATGTCGAAGAATTCGCACATTAAATTTATAAGATTAAACACAAAAACATCATTGAGTTAAGTGTATAAAATATGTTTAGTGTGTTTTTAGAATAAGTATATTAAAGAGAAACCATTTATGTATAAACCTTATACATATATATGCACGCTGTGTTTAAGTGTGGATTATGACTTAGCTTATGCAAATTTAAAGTAAACAGTAAATTTAAGTAGAGATTATACAATTTCATACAAATACCAGCACATTTAAATACAGTTGCGTGGCTGAAATAAGACAAATTCCATAAAATGAAACAGTGAATATTTATCGCCGTTTACTGTCCTTAAAGAGCAAAATAAAAAAATGCACTAACATTTTATTTATAAAGTATTAATTATAGTTTCAGGGAGAAAAATAGTGGGAAGCGTCCCCTCAGAAAACTGGAATTTTTCTTTGTTTTCCATTGCTAGACCCTATATAAGTATTTTCTCAAAGTTTCAAAACTTTATAAACTCTTTCCATTCTTCCTGAAAATTTTTCGATCTGATTTGAATGTAATATCAAATTTTATAATACTAGGAGGCTTTGCTCCCTACTCGCTGGCGCTCGCCAACCCCCGGAACTGCTTTCGCAGTTCATTTCGGATTGCTTCGCAATCCAATGCTCGCTTTGCTCGCTCATTGGATATGTTCTTAACGTCTAGCTTTTGTATACTTTTTTGAATACTGATGTTCCGAAAACTTTTCACTGTAGAAAATTCTAAACCTGTACATTTCAATATTAATTTGAAATTGCAAACAGTTCACATATTTTGCTTAATCACACTATTCTAAATTTCAGTTGTTGAGAAAAGTAACTGTTGTAAGTTTTGTTTTAAAGTCTTTCCCACCAGAGGGCTAAAGCCATGTGTTGTAAAACAATATGAAATAGTAGTCTGCCACTGAACGCCGGATGTAAAGCATCGGCTTTGATGAAGATAATTTTGTATTTTTAATTCTCTGAAGGGCGCCACCTTAATAATATGGAATTTGTAAAATAAATGTATATATTTTTGATTGTTGATGAAGCCCATCATTTTGTGTTTTCATCAGTGTTCAGAAGCAGAACAACTATAAGTTTTTTATTTTATCACAAAAATATAAAATGTATAAAAAACAAAGAAAAGAGTAAGAAAATGAGTATAGTCATAGAAAAAGTTAAAATTATAATATAGTATTTGTCAGTTAAAATAAAACTTTTTGTTTAAGTCATTGCTAACAATTCAAATTTCTCCGAGGCAATTCTAAAGTATAAATTAAGGTAGTATTGTTAAGTTGAAACACAATATTTTTAGTTTTGATGTCAACAATACAATTCAATTTTTCACAAAAACGATTGTTTCCATTGTTAAGTTCAATGTCAACAATTCAAATTTTTCTGAGGCAACTCTTAACCTCTAAATATTATTTTTTTTATGTACACATTTCTAAATGTCAGTATTCAACCACAAAACAACTTAAAGTCCTCAAATTTAGCATGAAGTTGTAAAATGTAATGAAAGAGGGTCATAGCAATAATGAAAGTAGAAGTAAAGTTAGTACTGTAAAATTAAAACAATATTTTTAATCAGTGAGCCAAGTTCTTCAAGAAGCAGCTGTAGAAGTAGCTGGATAGAAGTTTTTTTATTTAAAACTTTTTATAGAATTTCTTTAAAAACACAATTGTTAATCTGGGCATTTGGCGATACAACACTTATAGAATTGAAGGATTTGTTACGTCAAGCGCTCAGGTATCATAATTTTGATCTAGTTGCGCTTCTATGTCATTTTGATTTATGTTGCTAAGTTAACTTTCAAAAAATTCTATGGCTGGCAACAGCATTTTTATTTTTTAAGTTGTTTATTTTTATTTCTTTTAGAATTCGTAATTTTTTTAGCGAAATGTTTTCTAACCTAACATAATTCTTTGCCGAGTGTTTTCTGTATATTTGAAGAAAATAAAGTAAATATTTATTTAAGTGTTGTGAAAAGAATCTTATTTAGTTGTACAAAGTACTTCTTTAGAAAGGAAAACTGTTGCCACCAGCGGAAAAGAAATACAGCCAAAATTTGGGAGCCACGTAAGAGAATTATATATAATAGATAATGTGAAAAAACTGAAAACAACATTAAGGTTTAAATTATGGAGAAAAAAAATAGTTCAGCTTAGACTACTTTAAAACAAAGCGATCATGGAATTGTATAAAATAACATATTCTAAATGTAATATTCCTCTGATAAACTTCAGTAAGAAATAATTTTTTTTCCGTCTTAATTAATGCCATTTTAGTCTCACAATCAGTAACATTAATGTCATTGACTTTTGAAAAAAGTTACTTTATGTGGTTGACTCGTGTATACCCAGTAATATTACGGTTTATAACTGATACCTTTACCAAATTATTAGCTAACTTTTCTTCCAAGAGGGATGTTTTTTTTAGTTAAGTTAGAATTTTGAGTTAAATAGAAACAAATGTCCTTTACTGCTTCAAGTAAGGTTTGCGAATAACCCTACGACAAATCGAATCTCTTGTTTGGCGAGTCTTCCAAAAATACAAAAGGCAGATCTAAAATTCCTTTGGCGACTCCCGTGGGAAAAAGAGAGAATTCTTAGGAAAACAAAAACAATGGAAAAGCTCGGTGAAATGTCTCTCTTTCTTTGTTTCGCTTTTATTTCGACAAAGTTTTGAAACGACCTTGAAGACACGAAGGAAAGAGGTTGACATAAGAACAGAAAGTACGAAAAAAAACCTTCTCTCGAAACGAATAAAGGGAAGGAAAAAAAACACAATAAAACGTCTAAAGAATCTTGACTATTTTTTTTCTTCTATGCAGTGGTAAAAAATAAAATAAATAAAAGTCACAGAATAGTTATTGAACTTTTCTCTCAAAATTACTTTGTAGTCTGTAAAAATGGCATTTCTACTGTTGTGTATTTGTTACTTGTTATATATTTAAGGTATAGCCAGAAAAATATCAATTGTTTGAAACTTAAAAGAATGACTGAAAAATAAAATCAAACCAACATAATATAAACATACTTCTTCATAAAAATGAGTAGCATAATTGTTATTAAAAGTAATGTAAATTCACAGAATAGTTGCTTATTAATAATGTAACAGTTGATCGTAGAATAAGTTTTACAAATATTAGTAAGAAAAAATATATTTTTTTGGTTTTAAAATAATATTTTTCTTTACGTTTTATATTTAAACTCAAAATTTTCCAAGATGTTTAAATCTTTAATATCAATTTATTTAAATATAAATAAAACTAAATGATTTTTTTCTAATACGATAAAAAATTAATTTATGAATTTTCATATTGTAATGCTGAAATTTATTTTATTTTTAAGTTAAAACTATACATGAGTCATTTATTTCATCTATAAAAATTTGTCAAACTGTACATTTTGCAACGAAATCCACAGTTTTAATACCTAAATTTATAAATTTCTTAGAAATTAAAATTGAAAAAAGAGAATTTTTAGATAAAAAAAAACAAGTTTTTAACTTTTTTCAATCAAAATCTGCTTAAATGCTTTCTTTTAAAAATTGGATTTTGATATTGGAAATGATATTACAAATTCGTACATTTGTATTGTATAACATTAGTCTTTATGATTGAATAAATGAATAAAGACGCGAATATTCAGTAATAGAAAATGCTAATTGAGACTCATTTTGGTGAGAAATCGAATATGATTAAAGGGTTTTACAATTTTGTTTAAAATATTTTAGATTTATTGAAAGACAGGCAAACACTCTTTGAGTAAACAAATAAAATGTATTATATATTTTTTTAAATAGAAAACTTTTGATGCGTCTGTGCACACTATACTGAAAAAATTTAAAAAATATATTTTAGCGTATCGCCCCTATCTGAAATCTTATGTAGAAATGTGGAGTGGTAGACCTTGCTTTCGAATGCAAACAAAAAAAAGGATGCTAACTGACAATCCAGCAGTAGTTAACGACTCGCTCCCTTTTTTGGAGATTTTCTCATTGGCTATAGTAGGTCGAAATTATAAGACAAGCTTTAGCTCTTTTAAAATTTTTACCTAAATTGAAAAAAAAAATCAAGCTTTTTTTTTATTTTGGTCGTTAAAAGCCGCTGGATTGGAAAATCGCTACCGAGAGGCAACTCTTTAAGATCCTCAATGTTTGATAAAGCAAGTTACACATTCAAAAAAGACACAAAAAAATTAGACATACGTGACTTAAATACATGTTATAGATATCCCGAACAGTACTCACCAATTGCGCGAAATTCTTATGAACGAAGAGATATTGAAGTAAGCATTTTTGAAAAGTAAAATGTTTTATTATTATTATAAAATAAGCATATTTTAAGAAAAAAATAACGAAGATAAGTTCACCTCAAGTGTTTGTTAAAACATATTTTATAGAATCATTTTAAGTCATTTATAAACGTTTTATCAATGAAAGAAATAGTTTATTACAATGAAGGGAATGTACAAATTGGAAATAAACAATCGACATATTTCAAGTGGTCAAAAACAGGCGCCCATTTTCAAAACT
Source organism: Parasteatoda tepidariorum (assembly GCF_043381705.1). Lineage (NCBI taxonomy): Eukaryota > Metazoa > Arthropoda > Arachnida > Araneae > Theridiidae > Parasteatoda > Parasteatoda tepidariorum. The sequence continues at coordinate 58,852,879 of NC_092206.1, read as the reverse complement.
TGCAGAAAGTAAAGGAGAAAAAACTAAAGTTATTTAAAAAAAGAAAACAGAAAGTTGCCAGTGAAATATTGAAAATAAATGTGAGAAATAAAACTAGAAAAACCTTAGTAGTAGCTAGGGTAAGTCTTGAAAAATGGATGCTTATTTCTGAGAGCTTAAAACTTGTAGACTGTTATTTCCAATCCGTATATTTTCGAAGCGAATAAAGGTTTTTAATTGATTAATATCTTATCTTTTCAGTTTCTTGGGATTATTTATTTAATAAAGTGAATGGTATTCTCTTTATTAATTAAAATAATAAAAAAAATTTAATGAATAACTTGCGAAATAATACTTGATATATAAGGTTGTTTCTTCTTAAATTATTCAAAATAAAAAATAAAAAAAAAAACATTTTTTAAATGTACTAAGATTTTGTTCAAAATGTGCAAATAATATAATGAATTTTTTTTCTGTACTTTTTTCAACTTTGAACACTTAGAGCACTTTAGATTTTCTTTTCAAACAATATAATCCCATAGAGATTATTTCGGACTTCTTTTTTTTTTAAATAAAAATGTTTCTAACAGTGGTTTGTAAGCCGTGCAAAATTTGAGAGCAATCTGTCTCTAATAATCTATCTCTATCGTTAATAATCTATAATCTATCATTAATCTATCTCTCATAAAAATAATTTCAATGAAGAAAATTAAATAAATAAAAGAAACATTTCTTAGCTTGAGTGAGAAAATAGAAAAAAATAGTTTAAACTAAATTATAATTTTCAGATTTCACCGACTAAATCTTATTAATGCGTTACTAAGAAGTTGTGCATGTTCTTAGTATATGTTTACAGAAATAAATTAATAATATTATCTTCTTGTATCTTATACAACACATTTTGAAATTCTTAACCTTTATTAGCATATTCGAATTCGTTTTTTATTATTATATTCTCTTCATCTTAGAAGATATTTTTACTTTTTTAGAACAACACTTTTCAGAAAAAAAACTCAAAAATTAGTAAATGCTCATACAATCTGTATTTTTGATGTAGGATAAAATGTTTTTAAAGTGTTAGATAAATTATTATATTAGTTATTTTAAGATAAAGTCTTTTACTGAGTTAACTGTGCACCTGTTTTAAATCACAAAAAATACAAAAAGTTTTAATTAGTAATATATGAATGTATAAAATGTTAGCACAGTGTTATTATTTCCTTTTAAACTTGAAATCAATGTAGATTTTTGATCCATTTCTATTAGATATTTATTGAATGGCTTGTCATTTTAACATACGTTCGTAGCTAAATTGCTACCTAGTAATGATGTTTTTATTATCTAAACATTTTTATTATCATTAAAATTTTTATTATCTAAATTTAACAATAATTTATTTACAACAAGTAAAGTTTTTTTCCCTCTTCTTTTTTTAAAAAAACATCAATTATTTTTGTCTAGTCCAAACATGCAAGGACAGGAAAAGACAATATTGAGGACGCAATTCCAGTTTAGACTCTACATCAGCTCAAATTATAGTAAAATTAAAAATAAGAGCTCTAATAAATTCCGTCACATCATTAAAAAATTTATGAGATTGGCTTAATTTTTCAAACTAAGATATGCATTTTATAGAAATGATTAATATTGCATGTTTCTCTCTCTAGGCTGGTCCTATTTAATTAAAAAATTGAGCAAAGTAGTGTGGCCTGGTGTTTCAAATTGCTTATTACGACCAGCTTTTTGTATCCTTAGCCTTGATTCAGCATTACCAAGTAATTTTAATTGTGGTCTGAAAGTGTGTAATAACTGAAAAATAAAATTATATTTACATGTTCTGATGCTAAAATGACTTAGAAAGAAGTAATAATTGTACCAAATGTTCAAAACAATTCTTATTTTGTAAAGTAACTGACTAAACATTATTTAACGTGCTTTTCTGAAATGTTCTTATAATGCTATAACCTTTTGAAAAAGTGTTTTATCAGCCGCGGTATGTGCTTTCTCTAAGTTCTGATAAGGATAAAAAAGTTATGAGAAAGTTTAATCATATAATCATAATTACATCATGTATAAAGTTTGGCAAATAATGACTTAATTACTTAAGCAAGTTTTGTACATAAAAATAAAGATAATTTAAAATATCATATAATGGGGATAAAAGTAATGTTTCATTACTTTTATTTAATATAAAGGACTAAAAAATATTTTACTAAAACTTTCAGCTTGCTTTGGATGCTTTAAATTAAGTTTAGTAGATAAAAAATAATAAATATTAAATAAAGTTCAAGATTTTACAAAACAGAGTAAATATTAAAGATATCAAAAATTTAATAGACTTGACTTCATTCGCTTGAACGAAATGAATATTAGATAATGCATTCTCATGAGTTTAAACTCTTTATTTAACTTTCATACTCGAGTAAGTGAAGGTTTAAATAAAGTTGCAACAAAGAATATGCAATTTACCAACACTAATGGCTTGTAGTAAACTATTTTTTTTTATTTCAGCTTTTCTTCCTTAAATGTTCGAACTTACGAGAAAACATTGACAAAAATATAAAACAATGCTGCTATCACGCAATCCTCTTTGAACAAAACGGGTATTGGTTTCTTTAAAATGGGTTTTTCGAAAAATTCTGCAACTTTTTGAAAGTTTCCTTTTGAAAAGTATTTTTGAAAAAATCGTGATTGGTTTGACGTTGGATTTATTAATGAGTTGAAATTCCCAGTGCTATTACTTTAATTCTTGCCCGTTCTGTAGAAAAGTCGTCATTAAGATTCGCTTAAATTTTACGGCTAAGACATTTTTACTCGTGGAAAAAAGAATAAAAACAATTTTTCATAATTATGTTAATTTCCCTTTAGGCTTAGCGCACGATGCGAAAATTATTTGGCTGTTGCCAAAACTGCTAGCAAAACTTTCGAGTTCTAATGAGGTGGTAAAGTTGGATGGAATATTTTTTTCCCCAAAGCAGCTACAGTGTCTTTTCAACAGTTTGATTCCAAAGATCTAAATATATTTTTTCGCCATTTTTTTTTTTAATTTAACGATAAGGGAGTTGAAATGGGGTTCTCTCATGGGTATGCGTTGAAGATTCCGAACGAAGTATGATTTCTTGCGGAAACAAAAAACTACCTCGGGCAAGCTGATAATAAAATGCAAAATGATGATTTAATTAAGTACCGGAAGATGTATTCATTTCGAACGCGTTTTGAAAAAAAAATCGAGAACAATTAGATATTAAAGTCAAAGCACGTATGACAAAGGTAAAGAAACTTGTTACTTGCTTTTTAGAATTAAAATATTTTCAAAACATCAAAGTAATGCGTCTGCTTAAATGTTTATGGATATTAATTAACTTAATCTTAGTAAGTTTTAAATAAAAAAAAATTAAACATTCTTAACCTGGTCACGTGAGGAATGATTTGAATTTTTATTTTATTTTACTTAAACCAGGATTGAAAAAAATTTTCAGCAGCAGAATTTGAATGGATTGGACTGGTCTTAGCAAATAATTTATTGGAAATTTTTTAAAAAAATACTTGATGATGTATTTTTTTTTTGCTGATTCTTGTCATCTGGAATTTGTTTTGTTTTTTGCCTTTCGGAAATAACGATAGTTTTGAAAGTTAAAACAATAAAAATGGAGTTGGAAACTAGGCTTTTCTTGTTAATTTTCTAAAATCCGTAATTTATATTATCGCAGCTTTGTAGTTCTCTTGATCAAAAATATTTTAAAATCTGTAATTTAGAGACTAATCAAAAATTAAAGAGCTGTGTAATGGAATGAGATTCGATCCATGAATAAAAAAAATAATAATTAAAAGTTGCCTTTAGATTTTTAGGTTTTGCAAATTCAATTAAGCACAATAACTTACATAGTTATTGATACGCTGACTATAAAGCAAAAAAGAATGATATTACAGTGCTGTAATTGGTCCCTTTTTATATATCCTCCACTGTCCGTTTTGTGAAGTCGTTTTAAATTCCGTCTCCTGGCTGGTCATAATTGATTGAGAGAACATCTTCATCGCATTGGTGTCCCGCAGTGGACTAATAGTTAAGACACGGTTCTCAGCAGATAACCGAAGTCAAGCATCACTGGCTGTGGTCAGTGTGCAGGTGAGTGACCACTTGGATCAGTTTGCGTAGGGACCGAGGGTGTGTGGTATTGGTCCTCGTTAAACTGCTCTACCGTAAAGTGCTCGACTTCGCGTGCAGGTCGTCGGGCTACAGAAGTGGGGGCGCCATCCCCTCTGCAGAGGATCAAAATTGTGATGGCATGTCTTCGGATTTTCCTCAGGGATGTTTCATAGGCCGCCGCTAATAGCCCATTGTGCAGCTCCAGTGCGAGGTAAATGAACTGCAACAACAATCATAGTATTGGCATCTACATAAATCCAAACATTCTTCCTATCTGCAATATGGCAATGCCTTTGGCATTATCACGTATGCATGGCAGTGCCACGTATGCCCTTCCAACAATGTACTACATTGCTGCATGATAGCTCTGAGACGTCACTGTACTGGAAAGCTCGGACACTTGTGGTGCAATGTGGGTCAAAACATTTCTTCTGATCTTTTCATGTTTTGTTTTTGCTTTCTGATTTTCCTTCTTTTTGTTTCATGAAGCAGTTTTATTGAAATTTACCCTGCCATTGGAAATTAGTGTTATATACTCTTATGCGAAAGTGTTAATTTTGCCTTTTATTTTAAATTTTTCAATAGCAGGCCAGCAAAAATTCAAAAATGCTTGCTACTGTGGCGTACTATATGGCCAAATCTAACAAACAGGTATGATAAATTTTATAGCTTTTAAAATAGAAAACGAAAACAACTCATTTTACATCACAGCGCCAAGAAAATCAATTCACAAATGGGTTTGCATATAAAACAATCTTGTTTCATTTTATAGTAAAGTCCTATAGCTAATATTTGACCATTTGCAATCTGATAGATGACGATAAAAAAAATCTCGTTCGATTTGTTTTTACTTTCTGTTTTAAATATCTTTTTGATTGTCAGAAGGACTTTTCTGCCAAATGTTTTTTTTGATAAGCTCAAATTTTGCTCCTGTTTTAAACAAATTTTAGTAACAAATATTACACTTGCTAAAAAAAATAAGATTGCTTTTTAAACAAACTAACTTGTTAAGACTAATTATTTTTAGAAAGAAAAATAAACTACGAAGAAAGACAAGATAAAATTTGGTTCTTTTCAAAAATGCAAACGACATTTCCACTCAAATATTAACACAAGGATCAAATATGTTTTCCCGTCTTCCTTTGAAAATTTCAGATAAAAAAACATTCTGAATGTTAAGGGGTTCAAACCAATATCATCATATCAATCGTCAACTATACAAATATTACAAAATTTATTTTCGAATGATATGATTTGCTATTTGAGGGAGAAATTTAAAATCATGCTTGGTTTGAAAAACATCATTCGTGGTATAAATCATTTTATCAATACCATAACTAGGAAAATGAATTTCTTTTATTATGCGCATAATCCATCTCTTTTTTAGAATAAAATGGCAAGAACTTTTTCAGATGTTCCAGAAATCAAAAAAGATGACGCACAAACTTTTTATCAGTAACTATTTCCATTTCTTTACTGTAACGCATAAGGCATTGGTCAAATCTTTATTCTAAATAGAATTCTTGAAGCGGGCAAATATTTTTGCTGACCATGAGAAAAAGATATCTAAAAAGGGAAAAAGTTTTCGAACAAACGGGATGGAATGAGAAAACAAGAGCAGTTTACCCATAGCCATTCATATTTTTTATTTTTCATATCTTTCATATTTTTCATGGATATGGTGCATTTTTCCGCCTAATAACAGTGATATTTCCTTTTCTGTTTAACCTACAATGTTCGAATTTTTCTTTTGCATCACTAAATATTTTAAACATATGTTGTACCTACAGAAATAATAATAATTATAAATAGCATTTTGATAAATTTTTTGGAAATTCTGAAGCACATTATTTTCCTATAAGTGTGCGGTAAAATTCATATATTTTAGTGATAGTATATAAGTAAAATAAAATAAATATAAAGAATTCGTAAGAGAAATGAATGAAATATTTAAATATTTGTTATGAAAATTTGGAAACAAATGAAATTCGAAATATTCGATGCAAGTTGATGTCTATAAGATGAAAAAAAAATATTTGTAAGATAGATCTGCGTGTATATATATATAATGATATTACAGTGCTGTAATTGGTCCCTTTTTATATATCCTCCACTGTCCGTTTTGTGAAGTCGTTTTAAATTCCGTCTCCTGGCTGGTCATAATTGATTGAGAGAACATCTTCATCGCATTGGTGTCCCGCAGTGGACTAATAGTTAAGACACGGTTCTCAGCAGATAACCGAAGTCAAGCATCACTGGCTGTGGTCAGTGTGCAGGTGAGTGACCACTTGGATCAGTTTGCGTAGGGACCGAGGGTGTGNGCTTGCTCTAAACCATAGTCCATTTTGTGCCGAGGAGGCCAATGCTTTCCTCTTTGAAACAGAAACTTGAATTCCCAAAGGGAGGTAAGGCGCACGGAGCTGAAACAAATATAAAAATCGGATGTAAGGATTTAAAGCATATAACATCACTACATTCTTCACAATCAATCTGAATTATTAGAACAAAATTCGTTCCAAATGAGAAATTGTGAAATATCCAGGATGTTTTTATGCAGTAATTACAAAATTGGAGGGGATTAAAGTGTATTAATAATTGCAATATGAATAGCCGGAAATGCCATTGCACATCACTAATGGCGCCTTCCAATTATGGCCTGAATGCTCACGAACATTTGCACAAGTACTTTGATTTAAAAAAATATCTTAACTTTAAACTAATTTCGTGTTTGCTTTTTAATTACTTTCAAAAATGGTTTTTAAATAGGCCTAGAAATAGCTGTTTCATTATAATTTAATAATTCGGTGACCAACGTGGCGAGTTTGTAAAGTTAGTCACCAGGTTAATAAATTACGTAATATAACTATTTTCAGACCTATTTTAATGACATTTTCGATACAAGAAAACATAAAATTAACTTAAGATAATCAGGAATAAAAAAAATATCTTATCAAATGCGTACGAACAGCCAGTTTATAAAGAAGAACTGCCCCTAGCAGCATGAGATTACATATCTAGCCATGGGTAGTTAGGGCACATCACGCAAATAAGAATTGCATAACTGTCTATCAAGTTTGCAACCACTGTACTGAATCATACTTCATACCTGATTCCGAAACCATGCATCTCTCATTTTATTATTAGTATTTTTTTTTACTAGATGCTTCACCACTATACAATTAGATGTTTTTGCTTTGACCGTTACGTAGTTGAAAAGAAGATAAAATTCTGTAACAAAAAATAACATTGCGACAGATCTGATTAAAACTATACAGTATTTATATTGTTTTGAATTAAAGATTATTAGACTGGACCAAAATTTTCAAAAATATTGCAGTTTAAGTTATTTTGCTCTGTTCGTATTTCAAAGAAATGGGGTTAATTTGCAGATGGTGGAACTACTAAAATTGTACTCGTTCTTCTTATTATTTTATACGATATATGTTACTCGCGATTTACTATGACTTGAAAATATACTAAGTTATTTTGAATTGTTTGTGCATTAATAGCATTATGCTTAGGTATCCTCTACTGGGTGAACCTGCTCGAGAACAACTTAATTACATCAATTCTTTAGCAGTTTATTACAGTCAGTTTCATCGCCGCAAACTAACGTTTCAAAAATAACATTAGTTTGGCTACCGCCATTCTAATTTACGCCAAAAATAACAAACTAGTTCAAATAATAGTTTATTACAAGCAAAGTGTGTCTCAAATACGTAAATTGTTAATATGCACTGGATGTTATAATGCCTTTCTCCTTTTTTCATGGGAGACCCATCATATCAATTTCATTTGACGACTTTGTTTTTTCTTTTAAATCGTTGAGAAAAGATGAAATCCCTCGAAAAATATAACGTTGATGCAAATCTCGCACGATTTTTATTAGAAAATAATTTCACAGATAAACAAAATGTTTCATAGAATTACATTAGAGTGTTTTAGGGTCATACATTAAAATATGAGTACAAATGGTCTAACTAGGTCTACTAAAAATAAAAACTAACTAACTTAATTGTACATTTGATCACATTATGTTAATGATAATCAGAACTAAGGGATGGTAACATTTCTACTATATGTATCAATGACACCAGCTATGTATCAATGACAGACTATGTATCAATGACACCAGCGACGCTTTTATTAAATTATATGCTGTTAGATCTTTATCAAACAAATAGATATGACTTATTCACGCTACTTGTTGTTGTGGTCGAGCCGAGCTAGCTGTAGAGTTGAGTGCAACACTATTTGTAATTGGGTGTTCTACATTAAAAGCAAATGGCATTACATAATCCAAGTAAGCTGTTGAAACTTTACTATAAATTGAGTTTGGCATACGAAAAGGGAGCCGTCACTGGGCACCACACGGTCATGCTTAATGAAGAAAAACAACTTCTTTGAGGGTATTATCCCTTTTATATATATATATATATATATATATATATATATATATATATATATATATATATATNTATATATGTATATGTATATATGTATATATGTATATGTATATGTATATATATATATATATATATATGGAAAATGAAAGTTTTGTTTGTGCTTGTTTTAACTATATGAAAAGTATGAAGAGATATTATCGTTCATTTAATGTTTGGCTTGAGCAATTTTAAATTTTATGGCGCCCTTTAAATATTTCTTGCAAAACTCTACCCGCTAGTAGAAGTTATTAGCATAATACTTTAAGTCAATCATGCAAATTGCCATTTAATATCTTTACACATAAGCTAAACAATCGATTTCTAAACATTCTGAAACATTATCCAAGATATCTAGTTCACAAGAATTGTAACTGGTAAAAGATAATAAGGTTTGGAGAAAAGAACATATCACGGTCTTCAATAATTTATAAATTAAGAAATAGCAATTTCGAGAGAAATACTTTGTTTCTTCTTATAGTCATTCTGCAGCAATACTGTAATAGAAAGAGTCCCATTTCGCTATAGTTTTTCTGGCCTTTTCTCTAGATCCCTAGACGATAGCTGGGGCATTCCATTTTTCTAAAGCCTAATAGTTTTGCTAGGTAATCGAGATTCGAGCATTTAACATCCTTCTTGCTTGCTTTTTCAGCTCTCAGTTTAGCATCAAAAGGAATGGCTTGAATGATTTCATCCTATCACGAAAAAGAATGTAACAATAGACTCAATAATGGCGGATGGGAACGAAAATTGCTTGCTCTACCCTGCCTTCCCCCATTCCCCCTAACGAAATAAAATAAAATAGAATGAAGTGTTAAATGGCAGAAAAAGCTTAAAGCTGCCCTCCGAAATGGTGTAAGAAAGAGAAAACTGCAAACGTGGTGTATACTAGACAAGAAACATCGGTTTGGAGCAGCGCCAAAATAAAATAAAAAACTCAACGGAACAAAAATAAAATGGCGAAACTGGCAACACAAAAAATTTCACTCTATATTATTTTGCTTTTTTTTTCGTTCATTTTTCCACTCTCTCTGTCTTTTTCTTCCTGCTTTCTTGGAAGAGATTTAAGAAAGCAGTAAAAAATAATAATAATAAAAAAAAGTTTGGAAAAAAACCTATCAATGTTTTAAGCTTTTCTGTTTAAGCCCTCTAGGTACTACGGTTTTTCGGCAGAGACAAATGTACGGGGCATAACGGGCTGAAATCAAAATGGTGCGTTTCTTGGTGGAAGCTGCCATCTTGGAAATCAGTCTCGATACGCCTCATTTGGTGTTTAACGAACTCTTCTATGCAAGGATGGTTCATCGCATTCGGGTTTATTTTGCACGATAGCCGTTTTGAAAGATATATCAAAATTGACCATCTTACGTAAAATCAATTCATTTTATAAACCAAAGTTCCTTGCATTAAAATAGAATTGTAAATTTTGACGATAATAAAACAAATAGGATCTTTTTAACTTCTAGCTTATTAGAAATGTTCCGATGGGGATTATGCCATTTTTAACTATGGAAAGGGTTAAAAACCAGAGCAAGAAAAAATAACCTTTATGTACTTTGCACGATATTCGTTTTGAAAGATACATCAAAATTGACCATCTTACGCAAAAGCAATTCATTCTAAAAATAAAATGTTTTTATATTTTATTTTCAGAATGAGCGAAGGATTCTATTGACAAGGATATAAACTAAAGTTCCTTGTATTAAAATAGAATTGAAAATTTTGACGATAATAAAACAAATAAAATCTTTTTAACTTAAAGCTTTTTAGAAATAGTTCTATGTGGATAATTGCTACTTTTAACTACGGAATGAAATTGGTTAAAAACCAGAGCATAAAAAGAATCTTTACGTACTTTGCACGATATATCAAAATTGACCATCTTACGCAAGCAATTCATTCTAAAAATGAAATATAAAAATAAACCCAAGTTCCTTGTATTAAAAAAAATTTTAAATTTTGACGATAATAAAGCAAATAGGATCTTTTTTAACTTAAAGCTTATTAGAAATATTCCGATGTGGATAATGACACTTTTAACTAGGGAATAAAATGGGTAAAAAATCACAGCAAATAAAAGCTTGATGTGTTTTGCACTCTCGATAGTCACTTTGAAATATGTATGCATATTTGGCAAGAGCATTTCATTCTGAAATTGGAATGTAAAAATAAACCGAAGTTCCTTGTATTAAAAATGTAATTGCAAATTTTGAGAACTAGAAAACAAACAATATTTTTAACTTATTAGCCTTATTAGAAACAGATCGATGTGGTCCTATATAAAGAACCACAGTTCGATAAAAAACAGAATAAAGAACACAGTTCGAGCAACAGAACTTAGCATCCAAATCCAATTAACAGTTGATTAATACTGTTTGCGATCATCCATAAATTGTGTTACTTTTCATCAATGTTTGTGACTCCATCTTCTTCTTTGTCTCGTCTCCTATATTGTAGTTTTATACTTAACCATTACCTATTGTCACATGTCATATAATCTTATGCCGGCAAATCAAAAACGAAGTACATGCTATATTTAATAATAGAAAGTCCAATAGAAACACTAGAAAGACGGATGGAACCAATCCAGCCAAACTCATTTTTCATTGCTCCGTAATTAAAAAAATAACTTACTGAAAGCATTGAGCATTTCCAACCTTATGTAATTAATTTAATAAAAACTATGCTTTACAAAAATAATTAAATTTAATAAAAAAACTGAACATTTTGGATGGCTAATTTTTCTACCCACAAACAATTTGGGAAGAGCCCCAGTGGCTCCTTCAGTCTTTGGATGTATACTTTCCCAATCTTCAATGACACTTGCGAACATAACAATAATGATTAACTGCGTATTCATTTTGATAAAAAGGACGAAATAGTATGAAAGTGCTTAATCTGCTGATTTTCCATCTTTTTATTTCAATTAAAACCGAGGATTTTACACTTTTATACATTTTATTACTCCTCCCCCTTGTCACAAACTGTCACAGCTTTACGAACCTCTCCCACCCCTCCAAGTGCGACATAACTTTCTTGGATAGCCGCTTATGAAATTATGATTACTTAAAATATTTAATGCATGAAGAAAAAATAGTTCTTTTACTTGTGGTACATAAAAGAAGCATCTTCTATAATTTCAACTTAGGTTTTTTTTCTCCAGAATAACTGAAATATTTTATTTCTAAAGAATTCTTCAGAGTTCCTAAGTTCCAATTTCCCTTTATTTCACTCCCTGTATCTGGCATGCATTTTTAACGTTCCATCATCATCAAACTTTCCACATTGAAAGCCGTCGAATTAGTTTTATATGATAGTTAATGCATAAGTATAAGACACACTTCTGCTTGTTTTTTTATGCTTTTGAACAAGCAGTGGTCAATGCGTTCAAGTTGTTATTGGTTTTTACGAGAAATATCCAACATTCAAATATATTCAAATTTTGAAACATATTCTTGAACAATATTTTGCATTCTTCCATCAAATCTATGCAAATATGCAATCGATATAACTTCTATATATCTAAATTTGCAACATTTGATTTCTGAATCATTATTTTCCACATAAAAGGTATATACTGTTCGTGAAATGGCTTAAGAGGAGAGGACACTATACTACGGTAAAAAAAAATTGGTTGTAAATTATCTTTCACCTCCATCACTAATTTAAAATTTAAAAGAAAGAAAAAGTGAGTTGAAAATAATCTAGAGTAAGCCATGAAGCTTTGATTGCTGGAAAAGACATTTCAAAATATCAAAAAACAAATAAATTACAGGATTAAGACTTCTCCATTGTGTTGTACTAAGTTATCTTAGCATAATTTATTTTTATTTTGATACTTTAAAACTTTTTTTCAGTTTTGGAAACTCCATGGTTTTTTCTCGGTTTGTCTGAATTCACTTTTCCTATACTTCAAATTTTGAATTAGTAATAAAGTGAAACAGATTTTGCGATGAAAAGTTTCTTCCGTGGTATGGCGTCTTCTCAATACTGAATCTTTCAACTATCTGAAGAAATCTCAGTGTGCTTTAATTTTTCTGTTCACTATTGTTGACTGAAGGGTAAACATAGCCTAGTAGAGTGTAAGAACTATTAAGAAATATATTGCTTACACTATTTACTTTCGAAAATATATTGCCTGTACCAAAGTAAAGTAAGCAATAAAAAATATATTTTTCAAGACACAAACATAATGTGCTATAAAACAGTTACATATTAAAATTTTTCTTTGTCAAAAAATTGCGAATACATGGTCAAAAGACTGTATAACATATTTAAGAATCTATGGCTAAATTTAAATACAATAAACGTTTTAGTCAGTTGTTTATTTCAAACTCAACGTAAAAATACAAAGAAAAATTAACAAATTAATGTTGGAGAGCATTTTTAAAAAGTTTATTATTCTAAGATTTATTCTGTTGAAAAGAAAATGAAATTGTCGTTACCTTATGAAAGAAAATTGTTTTGTTTCTCCGGTGAATAACGCTTAGAAATTAAAATCAGAATGTAGAAATTAAATTAAAAACTCATAATCTGAGGTACTGACTTAGTTCATATTTGTTTCAGAAGTTGGAATACTTTTGGCTTCTATTTTTGGCTCATTTGTGCTCTAAAAGTATTTTGAGTACACTTTCAGAAAACGTGGTTTGATTATTCTTAAGTAATAATAATGATACCATGTTACAAATTATCTGCAACATGGCAAAGGTGGTAAATTGAGTCCTACATTCGTTCCAGTGGGTTCAAAAGTAGCCCCTCCCCCTAAGAAAATGAAAAAACAATAATTTTCACGTGTATATACTTCAAATTAGAATTGAGATTTCAACAAATGTAAAAAACATCAGCATGCATCTAATGTACAATTTTTTTACTGTGTACTTAGGACAATACACCTTAAATGCAATCTCTTTGGTAAGAAACAATGAATTCTATTCTTCCAAAAAATACGAAATTTTTAGAAAAAATTATGCATTGTACTTTAATAGGCAACTAACAAACGAAAAGCTAAAATCGAAGAATGTCATATCTTCACTTAACATGATCTAACATGCACAATAATATTTAAAAAATTTTAAAAAGTGATTCTTTTCAGGAAAATTAATTTATTTAAAACACCATAAAGTATGGGCAACTATTTATTTTTAACATATTAAATAAAATATAAAAAAACGTGCTGTGCGATAACCTGAGTACTTCTTTACACAATTCAAAATTTTCTTAGGATGATAATGTATTGAAATTGAAAAAAACAAACTGACAAAGATTGAGCTTTTCTGACAAAGATTATAAAAAGAAAATTTCCAGAATTAACGAAATAAGTATTGATAATTTAATTTAATTACGTCATAATTGCTTTTCTTTTAATTTCTATTTATTAACACATTGAAATTTTCCAAATTAGACTTTACCAGCGTTTATGCTTGTTAAATAAGTTGAAGATTAATCTTTTTGAATTTAACAGTACTATCTCTTCGACGATATTCGCCAAATCTGAAACTAAATTTGAATGTAGTTGAAATTTAAATATTTTCTAATTTTTTTGAATGCAGTAAGTTATAATTGTATTTTGTCTCTTTTTTATGACCCATTGCTGCGTAAAAAATGGTGCACGGGAAAATGTATATGTACCTATTTAAGTTCTATAAAGAAGAACATAAAAAAGTAAAAATCTTTCAGTTCGTAAAGTGTGACTCCATGTAATCCTAGAATAAACTTGTTAGCAATAAAAAAACAAGATTATGTGAGCTAACGACTTTGATTTTTTTGATTTCTATAGTTAACAAATGAATAATTTTTATTTATTATGTATGTTTAAAACTACTATGCCCATAAAATAAACGCAATATGAGTTATTACTGAATTTTTTCTCCTTATACCAACAAATATAAAATAAAAATTTCACTAATTAAAGAATTAAAAATTATTCATTTAATCTATTTATGTCTATGAGTTTTACTATTTTAATATCTATATCTAAACGAATCCTTAATTTTCATTTTTTACAGACTTTGCGAATCTATGATGCTTAACTAAATAAGCAGAATATGAATCTTATTGAATATAGCTTTACTCAAGAAGAACATGAAACGAATTCAAAATCTTTCATGTCGTAAAATGTGATAGTTCTTATTCCCCAGTGAAATAAAAGACTTTTTTTTTCAAAAAATGTTTCTTAGAAAAAAATGATTTAACAAAATAGATATTTTAAAGTGAAGCAAGAAAATCTTAGGCAGCAAAGTCGGAAATGGCTTTTACGTTTTTTCAGAGCTATAACCCTAACAAGGTTACCCTACATTTTACCACTGTCAAAAGAATATATTTCCGAGAGAGCATTTTCTGATGTCCGTCGTATTGGATTCATTTTTTAGAACTTCATTTCGTATTTACCATTTTTTTTTTTTGAAACTGCACTTCGAGGATCAAGACGTCTCAAAAATAAAAGTTTCGCGTTTTTAAAGTAGAATGTAGGAAGCAATCTTAGCATACATTTCTTTGGTGAATAAATTTAATGACAATGGATTTCGAGTTAATATTGGGTTGTTTTTATTATGTGTGCTATATATAACATGCATGCAAATGTGTAGTTAATTTCATATATTATTGTTTTTCAATAGTTTCATAATTAATGAAGCAATTATTTATATTAGCTTTTGTTTGGTGTAATATGGAGCTCAAATGCCTAAAAAATTGTAATGGATTGTCGTATTGGAATCATTTTTAGGACTTCATTTCGTATTTACCATTTTTTTGAAACTGCACTTTGAGGATCAAGACGTCTCAAAAATAAAAGTTTCGCGTTTTTAAAGTAGAATGTAGGAAGCAATCTTAGCATACATTTCTTTGGTGAATAAATTTGATGACAATGGATTTCGAGTTAATATTGGGTTGTTTTTATTATGTGTGCTATATATAACATGCATGCAAATGTGTAGTTAATTTCAGAAATTATTGTTTTTCAATAGTTTCATAATTAACGAAGCAATTATTTATATTAGCTTATGATTTGTGTGATATAGAGCTCAACTGCCTAAAAAATTTTATTGGAATCATTTTTTTAGGTCTTTATTCTGCTTTTACTATTTTTTTTAATCTACACTTCGAGGATCAAGACGTCTCAAAAATAAAATTCCACGTTTTTAACGTCGGAGCAATTTTAGCATATATTTCTTTGGTGAATGAATTTGAAGACTACGCATTTAGAGTTAATATTAGATTGTTTCTATTTTCTGTCCCTAGCATTGAATTGTGCAATTTATTGCGTAAGATAATGTTTCGTAATTGCTCTTCGGCACTGTCGTAATTAAAGAGACACTTATTAATTGTCTTTTTTGTTTTGTGAAACTTACAGTTTAAATACCTAAGCATTTTGAGAATTATCACACTTTTGATTATAAGAGGAAACATTTACCAAAGGAAAGACAATAAAACCAAACTGTATCCCAAAGAGTTAATATGGAATGCATTGAATAAGAATCATTATTTAGAAGAATCTCAGAGTCTCAGATATATAGGCTTACTTCTTTCTCTTGAAATTAATCTTTATTATAAAAAGTATCTATTTCACAAAAAATTAGAGTTTAAGAATCATATATTTTTTGAAAGAATTGGCTTTTAAATGTCGCCTTGTTCAGTAACGCTTTGCCGCATTAGAAATAAAAAGTTTTTTTTTTATAAGCTGAATGCTATACTTAAAGCTGAATCAGTTAATAAATATTATATAAATTGGCGCTATTATGCGAAAATTAAACAGAACTCAAAATTTTCAAGCAGAGTAAGAAAGTGAAATTTAAGGGAAACTTCGTCAAGTTGCAAAAAATAACTAGTCTCTTTTTTTAAAATCTCGATAAATCCAAAGTAGGGTCTTCTAAACTTCTACTTGAGTTCTTTTTTTGTATGGAAAATATTTAAGGCAACTCAAGTACGTAGATGTTATGAAATTTGTGTTGAGAAAATTCCGTAGCTACTGTTTTTTTTTAATTTTTTTAAAATCCATAATAAAAATGGACTGTAAAACATAATTGTGGAAATCCACATTGCAGTGAAGCATACTGGAACTCAACAGTTAGCAAATCGGCTTCGGTTAACGATTTATACAAAATTTCTTTGTACAAAAATGGAAATGATATATCCGCAAGTTTATATAATTTTATAAACATTTTTATAACGGAATTGCCACGCACGTTTAAGCATAAATATATTTTACTAAACAAACCAGAAGAATGCGGAGAAATTTAAGCGAAATCTAAATTTCAAGAGCGAGTTATCTGACTAATCAGGCACCGTTTTCACTGCTGAAGCTGCTGCTATTTTATTAGCATTACGACTAATTTCTACACGCTCTACTCGGAAGTATTGTTTATATTCCGATAGTATGAGCGTTTTGAGCCAATTAGAAAAGTTTCACTGTGATACTCATTTAATTTTATGCTTCATTATTCATTTGTTAACTACTCTTCAGAAGAAAGGAATTGGATGATTCATTGTCCAAACATTTTTGCGTATTTACGTGCGCTTGGTATTTTTAACTGTATATAAATGTTTTAATACATTTGCAATTTTATTCACTTTCGCAAACACTTTACTTACTTCATGTATTTTATATCGTATTCTCACCTTTTATCTGATTTTATTCATACCTTTTACCTGATTTTATTCATAAACTTATACAATTTTATCAATTGTAATTATGCGAATAACTAAGTGCTGCACGTATTATATCTTTTGAACTTTTTTTACCGTATTGTTTGGCGCAACCTTTTGGACTTTGTGCCACTAAACACTACGTTCATTCCAATCCAATCCTGACTAATCAGTTTCAATGATACTACACATAGATATCTTGCTGATTATATGAAAAACACTCAAACCATCAATTAATCATTTTTATGTCAATCAAGAGCTCAACACAATTTTTCGGTATATGTGACAAAAACAAACTATAATTATAAACAGTTAGTTTGTTAGACAAAAAAGTAACAAAATAGCGTGTAATTTGAAGGAGATAATATTTTATAAATGGAACCAAGTATAACTTGCCGGATTAGTATAATTTACAATCCAGTGACCTTCGCTCGCTTTTCTGGAGATTTTTCTCCTGGTTGTGGTTGATCGCAATTATAATACAAGCTTTTATTTATTTTAAAATTCGTTACCTGAACTAAAAAAGAGTGTCAAGAATCAAGTTTTCGTTTTTATTTGAGAAAATGCCACACAAGAGATCGAATCGTTTAACACCACTGAAGTAGGAAATCGCTGCCGGATGCAAGTTATAAACTCCATTTATTTTACCATGATCTTTTTTATTAATTCTTCAAACATTTCCAAATAAAGTGAAGCATTATTATACGTATTAAATTTAGAACAACTAAATGCAAATTTTATAAGAATATAATTTTTTTAAAGAAAAAATAATCGAAAACTCGCAGTCACCATAATAAGTAAAATAATGCACACTAATTTAACAGGAAATGTAAATTTAAGAAATAATAGTCCCTTGTTATGCAAACAATGTTATGTTTAAAGTTTTTTATATTACTTCTACATTGGAAGTAACTTGATCATAAAATAAAAGTATTTTACAGAAATGTTTATCTTTTGTAAATAATTTTATAAAGAAGTATTGAAAATATAATATATATGTCCTCGAAAAAAAGTTACTCTTTTCCCAAGCGGAACTGAGCAAATATCGTCTTTTGTTCAAAAAACGTACATTTTCACAAAAGAATTTCTACAACTTTTGAAAACAAACATCTAATTTCCTTTTTAAAAATTTATAAACTCATTACCAAAGCACTTTTTTTCTTCAAAATATTTATCGCTCAAAAATTTTGTTTGCAAAATAAATATTTTAAATTGTGTTTCGTAATATGCATTTATGTACTTTTACAAACTAAGACATTATCATCTTTTTTTTTCTCATTGCAAAGATTGATTAAATACATTAAATTTATGTGTACAATAAAAACTGAGTTGTATGTACTATAAAGGCGACACTGATTGGGAAACAGATCACTTTAAAACAGACAAAATATTTTATGAACTTTTCGGAAGACATAATCCATACAAGAATTTGTATAACTTTAACCGTATGTTTTTAAAATTTTATTATTTTCAAAACATCTAGGTTTTTTGAGACATCTTGTCATCCATTTTGGAAGAACTTCTATAGTCCGTTATGTGGAACAATAGACTAGGTGTAAATAAAAAAATTCACCATTTGGTTGCGTCAATCACGTGTTTGGCTGTTTGGCGTTGCGATAAACAGACGACAAATATTTGTTAATTTTTTTATTGTCCCTTATACTTTCTTACTCATACAACTATGGAGAACGAAAACGAGTTTCTGATAGATATACTAGGATTAAATAAAAAATTCGTTATCTGGTGGCGTCAATCACGTGTTCGGCTGTTTGCCGTGGTGATAAACAGACGACAAATATTTGTTACATTTTTTATTGTGATTTGTTAGTTTGTACTCATACATCGAAGTAGAACGGAGAAGGAAAACAAGTTTCATATTTAGTCCAGTAAAAAACATCACATTTTAAGAAAGCTGAGAGAGAAATAATTTTAAACTGTTATTAATTTTTAGCCACTGTTTTAATTCTATAAAAATGAAAAATGCAGAGAAACTCCCCAAAAGTGGCAAATCTTCTCAAGATTCTGACTACTCGATTGTTTACTTTCGATATGTCATTTTCGTTAACGCACTGTAGCGCAATTCGATAATTGACGGGTAATGGAGAAATTATACTGCCAAAAACAAAGCCAACCTCGTGTTTATTAGTATGAAATTTAAATAATCTGGGTTGCAAATTAATGTCCAAACAGACAGAATTTAATAAAACCAGTAGCTGAGACACTTTTGTTACAAAAAAAAAAAAAAAAAAAAAAAAAAAAAAAAAAAAAAAAAAAANAAAAAAAAAAAAAAAAAAAAAAACAGATTAAAGAAAGTAAGATCAAAAATAGATTTCGATATTGCATTATAATTAGTTATACACTTATATTGAAGGAAAGTTATCTGGCGTTACATTAATTGCTAAAAGGAAAAATAGAAATATTTATTTTTGCTTTTTATAAAATGAGATAAGTATTGGTTTGTTGAATTATTTAATTCGAACGAGATTGGAAACGATTAAAACTAATTATGTATTTATGAAATAAACAAAATTTAAAAGCTTGGTAACATGTGATGCATATAATGGCATAACAAATCCGTATACATCCAACAAAAAAATTGAACCAATAGTTTTATCATTCCTCTTAGTATGGTATATTTTAAGTTTTTTACAAAAATTCGTTAATCATTGCTTAAAAAAGTGCTGATGTAATATTTATTGCAAAATAGAGGAAAAAAACTCACCTTGTTTTATATATATATATTTTACAAGAATTCCGAACATAAATTAATAATGATTTTATTTTATAGACAAATAAAAAGAAATGCAAATATAAATAAACAGGGAAGTAAAATAAATAAGTCGTTTCTTTCATAAGTACAGCATAAATTAAGAAATGTATTAACAAAATTTAGATTCAATTTAAGAAAAAGGGTGGGATTTCTTAAGAAGTTTCATATTCTCGCATACTAAATCCACGAAAATAAATGCAAGAATATGTCACTAAGAACAAGGCATAAAAAAAGACAGAAAAAAAACTTTTTTTTTAGACTTTTTAAACATTCTCTCAAGCATATATTTTTTTTGGTTTATCACTTTAAATTCATTTCGCTCTAGTAGAGAGAGAAAAAGTATTTTTTTCCTCCATTTTTTTTATTTATTTTTATCACACGTGTTTTAAAGTATGCGAAAAAAACTAGAAAATAAATTATATTTCTGCAAGAAAAAATATTCTACGTATAAGAACTTAGAGAAATATAATTATATTTATGCTAGATTAAAATTGAAGACATTGCATAGAGTTATTTTGTAAAAATAATTAACGTTTTCGAGCTTTTTATCAACAATTATAACGAAATCTACTTTCTCTGAATGTTAATGTGTAAACTCCCAAGCAAAATTATTACAGCAGAATTTTTAGTGAGTAAGTTTAGTACATACGTTTTTGTAGCGTAATAATAACATCGAATGTGCTTAATGAATGATAATTTTTCATGTTACAGAAATTTGAATAGCAAATCCATGCAAGTCAGAAAATTTGATCCATGTAATAAATTTTAATTTTACATAAACTTGTCTTCTTTTTAACTATATCTGCTTCTCTTAACGTATGCAATATTGAAAGAAAGTAGTAAACAATTACCTTATGATTAACGCTTATGTGTTAAGTTTTAACAATAATAAAAGGAAAATTTTATATATATATATATATATA